>NW_010323251.1:0-7856 GCF_000700745.2 Antrostomus carolinensis | reverse complement strand
ATTCTATGATTCTATGATTCTATGATTGCAAGCTCTACCTGCAACACAGGTGAGAGTTCAATATGTCAACCCATTTATTATGTATGTCTTCACAGGGCGATTGTCTCAGTTTCCTATGGGCTTGACATACAAATGCAATGGTTGACCAGTTCCTCTCCTTAATAAACTTAGAAAATTGTTAATAAAATGCTAAAACTGTTGCTGAAATGTTCACACTAATTAGCACTTCATTTGGAAACCTTCAGAGGGTCGCTTTTGAGATGAATAGAAGTGCACATTCATCTCTGTGTTTGTATCACATACTGGTTGAACATTCAGTGTGTAGGGCGATAGCATGTAGTGTTTGTTACTAGTCTTTTAGTGACACGAACACAGAAACGCAAGTGATCTTGCTGACAGAGGCCAGTACACTCAACATCTTCACGTGTCAGATCAGTTATGCTTATTGTGTAGTTGTGCTTGTGTGCAGGACAGAGAAATGGACAGCGTCATAGACCCCATAAAATTTATGTCAACCAAGAAGTGATTCTTGATACTTTATCAAGACTTCACCAGCAGCACAATTCATCTTTTACTATAAAAAGTATACATTTTCTGGCTATATATAGAGACTGTATGAGAGACACGATGAAACGGATTCTTATACCCCTATTTCAAATTGGCAGTAAACAGTGCCTTCCTCACTAGCACCCCATAGCTTTGCGGGAGGAGTAGAGTGTGAGAAGCACAGTTATGGTAGAAACAGCAAGGGTTAAATCAACTGTCTTCAGGGCTGGCTGGGAGGTGACACCTCTCAAGAGAGAACCATATTAGTGTTACAAATTCAGAGGAGACTCCTCATGTTGTTAGACACCAAGCAATATGGAAAATATCTCCTATACTGCTCAGTAAGGAAGATTCAAAAATTAAAGACGTTACAAGGACATCCTTCACACACTGGAAAAAAAAGGAGAAGCTGCACCAGCCAGTTAGGGCGTTGGGAAAACTCAGTGTGAATGTGCATGGACAGCCAGGTGCTGCTAAGCGGTCTCAGGGAACAGGGAGGGCTCTAGGCAATGGAGCTGGAAGACAGAGAAGGAAAGGACTGGAAATGTAAATCAAGAATGTAAATAAAGAGTAAGGGGTGCATATTTAGGATGGAGCTTTCAAGGCTTTCTTTTATTCCATTGAAATGGAGGGTAGTGGGGGGACAAAGAAGAGGAAATTAAATAATCCAAGCATGTGACTAAACACCAGTATTTCATCACCTCCTTCTTCTTTTCCGGACTTGTGATTTTGTAAGTTTTGTGAAAGTTTGGGAGGGGAGAGCTAATTTTAGAGGGATTTAAGATTTTTGAGCATTTAAGAGTTTTCAGTGCTGCATTAATCTTGGATTAGCTTAGCTTTGGGTAAGAAATACCTCCAAAGTTCTCTCTGGTGATCCCTTTGCACTGCCTTTACTTCTTCCATCATGGAAAAAGTTGTCTCCTGTTGACTCTCCTTTATCCTTGGAACTGTGGTTCTCTCAGGCTATCTGTCTGTGACCCTGGCTCTAGCCTCTTCCCTCACCAAATCCTTCTCCCTTCAGTGCAGCTCCTCTAAGGTATCTACAGCTGGACCGTGCACCTTAGCAACAGAGCACCTGAACATGGCGTGAGCTTATGTTGTAAGCTTAAACCAGCCACTTCTTCATAAAGCTTTCATGGTCCTAGAAATGTTTCTTCACAATCCCAGAGACATTTTAGCTCGCTTCCTTGTAACTCGTTCTCTTCCACACTGACTCCGCACTTTGAGCTACAGACTCTGAAACTACCTGCAGGTTTTGATTCCCCTACAACTGACAATCCATACAGGAAGAAATCAAAAGGGAGAGAGGCTCGAAGTCCATGGCCTTCAGGAAGGAAGATTGTCACCTTGCAAAGGCAAACTTCGGCCCTATTCTCTGTGACCAGACACACAATCCCATCCTATGACCTAAACTCTGATGTTTTGATTTACTGTAGAAGAAATATAACAGGTTCAGTTCCAGTCAGATTAATCTCCATGCCTCCTGTGCCTCATTTGTTCTCCTATGAGAGCTACACTATGCAGTGATGCCAGCCATCCCTTCCAAGCAAGAATGTCCTCCTCTCAGGCTTTTCCAGAAGCCCGCGTTCAATGGCATAGCTCCTTTGAGTACAGAGACTTCAGTATCAGGCCCTAAAATAGATGCATTAGAGTTGGAAAACAGAGAACAGAATGTAACAGCAAGTTGCATCATTTTGTTTACATCTTGTTCCAGTTTCTTTTTTTCTTAATTTAAGAGCTTTATGTCAGACACAAAAGCTGAAGTAGACAGCGAGATAGCAAAGACAAGAAGAATGCGAATGCTAAGTAAGAAGACAGACTGTGTAGTAAGCTTGCAACATAGAGATGACCTCCCATGTTATCAGGATAATGTGAAAATAACAATGGAGCTAGCAAAGAATCTACAGAGAACCTTTAGAGAGAAGAATCGACAAAGAATCCACAGAGAATCTTTGCTAAGAGTAAAAAAGCATATAGCCACTCCTGAAAGTATAAGAACAGATTAAATATATTAACTAAGAGTAAAATGTCTGAAGAATAGGAGCATTTTTGTTAAATATATTTTTTTGCATCCCTGGGGTTGACGGGAAAGATCATCAGCTTCATTTTTATCCAGAATTTTAAAGAAAGGTCAATGCTCACTATGCTAACCGATGAACATTAAGCTTCCTTGATAATTATAAGTAACTATTATAACTTAATGTTTTTGATAACTTTTTTCCAGACTTTGCATGTTTGTTTAAGAAAAAGATAATGTACTAAATATGTCACTTGTGAGTCCACCAAGGATTATCTCCAAATAGACTCCAGGAAAAATATTTTAAGAGATTATGTTGTTGAAGTGAACTCAGTTATAAATATTTTAATTGCTTACAAAATGAATCAAATTTGTCATATTTTTAACTCCTGTGTGAGGAATTTGGTATCTCTGTGCCAGGAAGAGCCACGCTGTGGGTTCCAAATTGCCTTCAAAAGTTGTAGCCAAGGCAGAAGTTCAGGCCCAAAAATAATAATACTTATATAGGAAAGAAGTCATTAAATGGCATTGAAAATTGGCAAAATACTGGTTGTGGAAGGATAGTTGTGAATTGCTAAGACATTCAGGATACAAGCTGACAGTCTGCAAGGTGACTACAGTAATTTCCTTGATTTTGTATACCTCAATGAGTTGCTTTGTTCCTCAGACTACGCATATGGAAACACAAATGGTTTCCCACTGACATAGATGCTCTTAATATAAAAGAAAATTATCTGAGCTTTCAGGAAAGTAAAAACTAGATCTTGTGTGGAGACTGCAACAGTCAGTAGTTGCCTATATGGAACAGAGCTGGATTGTTGCAAATGCATTCAAAAGGCACCTCATTTAAAAACTTAAATAAAGTTACTCAGTTGCTGACATTGCTTAACTTTGTTACTGTTTTTAAGAGGCGTAGCAAATGGTGTTTTCCGCCTTCAAATTATAGAGGTGAGGCAAGAAATATACGCCTCTGAATAAATCCCTGTTTCATCTACACCTTGAATGGCAACATTCTGGTCTCTTTAATTCCAAAAATGTAATAGAAATTAAAAAGGTTCAGAGATGGGAAACAAGGATGGTGAAAAGCATGGAATGGCTTCCAGGCTAGGACTCTTAAGTTTGGAATAAAGACAACTGAGAAGGTACAAGATATAAAAAGAGTAGCACTGCCGGAATGGACACGTATCGGTAGTTCACTTGTCTATGCTGATAACACAAAACAGGAGCCACACAAAGATGCTCTCATAAACCAGGTTCAGGACAAGCAAAAGAAGGTGATTTTTTCACACAACAGACTGTGGAACTTCTGTGTTCTGGGAATGCAAGATGTTTAGGAGGCTGTAAGAGGAGACTACACAAGCACTTGGAAGAGCAACCACTTGGAGTTACTATTGGACCACATCAGGCTCAGGATAGGTAGAGGTGGGGAGGGTTTTAAAAGTCCTGGGGAGACCCTGTAGTGACCTTCCAGTACCTGAAGGGGACCTACAGGAAGGTTGTGAGGGACTTTTTTCAAGGGCAGGTAGTGATAGAACAAGGGGCAATGGTTATAAACTGGATAAGAATAGATTTAGATGAGATATTAGGAAGAAATTCTTTCCTGTGAGGGTGGTCAGGCACTGGCCCAGGTTGCCCAGAGAAGCTGTGGCTGCTCCTCCCTGGAAGTGTTCAAGGCCAGGCTGGATGAGGCTCTGAGCAACCTGGTCTAGTGGAAGGTGTCCCTGCTGATGGCAGGGGGGGTTGGAACTGGATGGTCTTCAAAGTCCCTTTCAACCCAAACCATTCTATGATTCTATGATCATGAATTTCTTCTGTTCTTCCTTTTCCCAGGGCATATGCCCATGATCACTAGGAAGACAGAAATGTGACCTAGACAGTACAGACATTCCTATGTTGTTACATCTTTTTAAGTACTGATGATAGTTTCCTAAATATGGAGCCTGACATAGGAAACAACCTACAATAGACTCACAGAAGTAAACCCCACCAATTTCAGTGTTATCTAAGTCTTCAAGAGTATGAAGGCTCGAGATCTTAATTGTTTAGTTCAACTGTGAAACATTGCATACGGAGTACAACCAACTGTGCATAGATTTGCATTCTGCCTACTAACAAATTACATTCTCTTCTATGGCACAGCATTTTCTAAGCATTGGATTCACTGCTGTGCCCCACAGGAATCAAGCAACTAAAGATCTCCAGTCCATTCAGCAGGTGTCAAATCTTGTCAGAACTGTATAATAGCATGGTCAGTAACCTGCATAAAGCAGGTTGAAAGATTTGTGTTTTTTCCTGTCCTTCTATGTATTAAACAACAAAAACATGTACTTTTGTTATTTAGGCAGATCAAGTATTACAAGTTAAATTTGGATTAAAAATAGTACCAATAGCAGCTAAAAAAATTCTAATAAAGACACTGGAAAATCTGTGTGAACATTCTCTGCATTCTTACTTGACCAGTCTTAAAACTTTTCACATTTTTGGCTTATTTTGAAGAAATACAACTGGTTTATATGGTATAGAAAAACAGTAATAAAGCAAGAAAGGAAAGAAAGGATTCCGAAATGTTACATTGATTAAGTAGTTAGTTGCAAACTACCTGTAATGTCTCCTGTGAAATAAACATTTATACGTCATTTGTGATGCTGAGAAGGACCTTTAGTGGTTAAAAAAACCCAGAATCTTTCCAAGAGACGTCTCCAGCATGACTCTGATGTAGCAATTTGTATTTGTTACACTAATTGAATGCAGAAGAAAGAAAGAAATGTCAAAACCTCACATAAATGTCCTTTCAGAGACAAGATATTCCTCTCCTGAATTACAATATTGAGGACAATATTGTTTCGGTTTGCTACAGACTTTCCCCTAAGACTTCAGTGGTTCAGTGGAATTTGACAAGAGGTATTTAGGCTTTTGTGTTTGCCTTTAATTGCTGCACACCAGGGAGCATCCCGACGCTGCAGCCAGAACCATCTGAGCAGAGGGTGCAGAACTTTTTGCTGCTTGTTGCAACTTGCAGGGCTGGAACATTATACAGTGTGCAGAACAATGCACGTTTAGAACAAAGATTTTGTTTCAAAACGTTTTTCTAAGTCCCGTGCCTGGCAACTTAAAGAGATGTAGCCCTTCTACATGAGTAGGTTCTTATACCTCTAAATTAATGGCAAACTGCAACTATGCACAAATGAAAGTTATTGGGCAAACACTGCTTTTTATAATTCTTCAGCTGCATCACAGTTTTGATTAAAACCTTATGCTTTTCTGTCAACTCTCCACGCTTCATTTGGCTGCACAGAATTTATTTGCAGGTTTGATTCTGCCATGGTTCATTTCAGGATGAGGATTTGGTTGTAACTTTCTTTAAGCATGCAGATCTTCAAAGACTACCGATGTACTTAACTGTATTCATATTCGGTGTCCCATTGACTTCAACTGCAACAGTGGTGATCCCATTGCAAGAGGAAGTAAGATAAGATAACCTTCTATGTCTGTAGCTACATATATATAAATAAATTAAAAAATAAACCATGTCTGTTCAGCAATGGAAAATCCACTTCATCCAACACAAATGATTTTACAACCACATAAAAACAGAAACATTGAATACTTAGTTTTTCCTTCGGTCTCTTAAGTAACACCCAGTATTATTATTGTTAGAACGTTGTTTCTGTTTTTAATTGTACTACTGTTTAGGAAAACTCACCATGCTGACTTGTGAAGAAAGTTGCATGGAATTACAAGGCAAACTTATAATGCAAATAGACATGTATCATTCATCTAAAATGATGCCTGGTTCTTTATATGCCAGTAATTTTTGTAGTCTCAGGAACCATTTGTTTTCCTTTCCTCACAAGAAAATAATTAAATAAATATAAGTTTACCCCACTCCCCCCCCTCACACACACCCATATGCAGGACCAACGCAACTCAGTAATTTTCCACTGGCACAACAGTCTTTCAGTGTCTGCCATCTGCTGTCCTGGCAGGACCCACAAGAGGAGTAGCAGCAGCAAGTCAGGAACTGTAACATCATGTTGTGAATATTCATTGAATTTGCATTGTCACAGCTGGTCCTCATCATGTCCAAGACTGACCTTGCTTCCCCCAATTTCCCTTTGACAGCTTTAGAGCAGGGGAGCAGAAGGAGGCTACTGAAATCAAAACTCTAAAACACCTGAAATCCCCAGTCAAAACCAGTACCCATTCCTGTTGAGGGGGGATGGTAGCAGTGGTGTGACTGTCACTCCCATTTATTGATAAAGACTGTTGCTCTGGGAAGTGTGCTTCAGTGAAATACCGCTTTCCTAGATCTGTAACCAGTTTATTTTGAATTTACTTATCATAGGGTAGAGTGCCTTTTCCCCTCTTGCTAACTCTTTTTTTGGATTATGTGTCTGTGCTTTTAACAGTGCAACATGGTAAATGGGAGTGTACAACTTCATTAGTGCAGGCTCCAAACGTGGAAATTGAGTTCAGATATCACAAAGGGCAGCCCCTCCAGGAAGCACTCTTGCATCGCCTTCAAGTTAAAACGTGATAATTTTAGGCTTCTGTCACTTCAAACCTACCAAATCTAATGCTTCTGAAAATTGGTCTCAGTAGGTAGGTCCACAGTGCTCAGGGAGGTCCACAGTGAATTTCCTGGCTCTGTCTTGCAGGCGAAGGGGACATGTAGATACACTTGAAGGTCCTGAGTTTGTAAGATCTCTGGGCAAGAAATTTGCTTTAGTATACAGAGCTCCTAAGACCCTTATCTCTATATAATACACTAATGAGATAAAACAAATTAAACGTGGCTGCCAAATGAGTCCTCTTCATGAGCAACTATCCTAAAGTCAAGTGACGACGCTAGGACAAACCTTCAGCAGCTCCCACACGCTGTCTGCTGGGACAGAAGCAGAACACGGTTGTACTGTCCCAATCCGAGCTCAGAGATTTGCCATCTGCGTGGCTGCCTTTGTAGGAGATCTGTATCACTGCATTATCCTTGGGATAACAGCTTTCCCCAGAAGTGCTGCTGCCTCATTTTATGCCCAGGTAGCACTAAAAGCAAAGCCAGGCTGCACGGCCCTTCGGCCTGCGCTCACATCCTTACCCTGGTACTACTGGCGGGGCAGGAGAGAGAAGCCCGCGGCCTGCCAACGCACTGCTCCTCCCTGTCAATGCTGCTGCCTTCCCTTTGAGCCGCTGGGCCCCTCCCTGTGTGTGCCCGAGGCAGGTTTAACGGCCGCCTCCTGACCGGGAGGTCTCTCCTCACGGACCAGCCTTAGCTGACCCTCTGCCGCCAGAGCCC
>NW_010323250.1:5997-17612 GCF_000700745.2 Antrostomus carolinensis | reverse complement strand
CTGGAGCAGTTCATGAAGAACTGTGGCCCGTTGGAAGGACTGACATGGGAGAAGTTCATGGAGAACTGTCTCCCATGGGAGGGACCCTACACTGCAGCAGGGGAAGAGTGTGAGGAGTTCTCCCCCTGAGGAGGAAGGAGCGGCAGAGATAACGTGAGATAAACTGACCCCAACCCCCATTCCCTGTCCCCCTGTGCTGCTGGCGGGGAGGAGGTAGAAAATTCAGAGTGAAGTTGAGCCCAGGAAGAAGGGAGGGGTGGGGAGAAAGTGTTTTAAGATTTTTTTTTTATTTATCATTATCCTACTCTGATTTTATTGGTAATAAATTAAATTAATTTCCCTGCATTGAGTCTGTTTTGCCCGTGACAGTAATTGGTGAATGATCTCTGTCCTTATCTCGACCCACGAGCCTTTAGTTATATTTTCTCTCCTCTGTCCAGTTGAGGAGCTGAGTGACAGAGCAGCTTTGGTGGGCACCTGGCATCCAGCCACAGTCAACCCACCACACATGATCATGTGCCTAGAAAGTAATTTCATAGCATGTACCTGGAACAGGCATATTTCCACAGAACATTGCTATTTATGTTTCTGCTGACCAGATGTAGCTATTTATAGTGTACATACATTATAAATCATCTATCTATTTATACCAACGAAAAACAAAAATAGAGACAAATACTAAAACCCAACAATCTAAGCAAATGCTAAAAGACAGTTAATATTCCAAGTAGGGTATATTTGAATGCTAGAAATCTGTATTTGAGTCCCTAAAGACATTATTTTTTCACTTATTAATTTCTGAATAATAAAAAAAAAAAAAATTGGCAACTTCTGGATTGTTACGTGGCAACTCTTCTTAGAAGATCTCAAAGAAACCCCAAATCCTCCTGTCCCGTATAATTTGTGTAAAGTTTTTATTATAAAAGACACTTTCCATAAGAGAGAGTCCTTCCCCATTTTCTCTTGCCTGGTAGCTCAGGCTCAGCCTGGATTAATGCCACCCACCCCTCACACCAGGAGTGCCTCACCAGTGTTAATGCTGGTGGTCTCCTGTCCCACCAGAGAGCTCCCAGCAGGGCACAGGTATCTGAGCAAGCAACAGCATTTCTCACAGCTGAAAACAAAGCCTAACAGGAGATACTGCTGTATCTCATCTTCAGGCAGATTTCTCAGCTGGGGTGATAGTACCCTATGGTTACTCACTTCTTCCCACTGGTTGTAAGACCAGGGAACAACCTCTGCTGTAGATGTCTACACCCTGTGTGTGTCAAAGACAGACTGAGGAGAAAATGGGTGAGGAGGCTGTAAGGAGATGTTTTGGGATGGCCAAAGGGTATAGGTGGCTCCTAGTAATATTCCATCCCCAGGGAGGTTGTACTTCAGCCCTATTACATTAATTCACAAATTTTGTGAATACATCTGATCCTATGGATCTGACATGTGGCAAATAATAAGTTAAATATGATCTCAGTTCCCCCAGTAGCTCCCTTTCCATACACACTTTACTGCGAACACAAAAACGCTTCAGCTTCCCAACCCTGCTGCCACGCAGAGTTCACAGGCTGAGTTTCATGGTTTGTGGCTGAAGCGAGCAAAATGAGTTCTCAGTTTTACTGCACTAAAGGGAAGTTTTTCCAGACTGCAGAAGAACTGCAGCCAAACGTGGATGTTTCATTTCAACCTTACAGGAAGGGTTGAGAAGCACAGGCAAAGCACATTCCTGCCAGCACAGCTCTTCAGGGAGGTCACAGGCTAAAGGGTTAAAGAACTTTCCCTAAAACGAGAAAGGAATTAATTCATTGTTTCCATACTGCAGGAAGGGTTGAGAAGCACAGGCAAAGCACACTCCTGCCAGCACAGCTCTTCAGGGAGGTCATAGGCTAAAGGGTTAAAGAACTTTCCCTAAAATGAGAAAGGAATTAATTCATTGTTTCCATACTAGACAAAAGGTTAAAGAAAGACTCTCAAAGGCCAGGGCTCAGAGGTAAGCAGATGGAGCCGACCAAATATTCTGCAAACTTCCTTCTCTTCTTGAGTTACCACGGCACCTTGGGGGGGTCTCAGCTAGTGAGCCCCAGAGTGGTTGTCCTGGAGGTGGTATTCACAGAGGAAAACCCTGCCCCAATCAAGCATAAGAAGGGCCAGCTGGCACAGGCATGCAGCAGAGCACAGCTATGTACCTGCAAGAGAAGCACTGATTTTCATATATCAGTAGCCTAACTTGGTAAGGTAGCTGTTTTTTTGAAAAGTTGCTAGTGTAGCAGCTTTGGTGGTACCCAGAGTAAGTTCTTTCTAATGGGGGGGAAATGAGAGAAAACAGAGAATATACCAAGGGAATGATATAAGCTCATGTTGCCGGCTGCTTTGAATTTGGAATCAATATCTTGACAATAAATAAAAGAAGCCATGCAATGAGGATCACCTGTGAACCACTCTTACCACAAAGACTGGTTGGATTCACCACGGAAAAGTGGAGAAACAATAGCAGAACACAGAAAGGATAGGAGCAAAGCAACAATGCTGCAAGTTACTTTAGATACAGCCTTCTGAAAGCCTGGATGAAATTATAGCTGTGGGACATTTTACCGTAAGAAAGACCATACATTGGAGATGTTATGCAAAAAGCAATGGATAACACACAGACATATGGAGCACAACCTCTCGAGAGACCCAGGGTATGGGTTGAACATGAGGATGGAGGTTGCTGCTGCTGTTCAGAGTGATCCAGAAAGAAGGCAGGGAATGAAATATCAAGTTCTCTATGCTAGGTACACAGAGGTGAGCTAACAGCTAGATACCCCTTAGGAGAGGTCACAGGAGACTCTCTGAATCAGGCTAAAATTGTAACTCAGAGAGAAAGGACTGTAGCTTGGAAAAAGGTTTACATGTAGAGAAATATAACTGTGGGATATACACATAGTAATAGAAGTCGCATCCATAGTTATGGTTAAGATCTCTCGAAGATCAAGGAAAGAGAAAGAGAAAGGGACAAATGACAGAAGATCCTCCACCAAGAAGTTCAGCAGTGAAAAGAAAAGAAAAATGTGGTGAGAGAAGTATGAATAAAGGTAAACAGCCACAGATGGACAGGGATGTCAGGACTTGACATGGACTTCACTGAAGGTGGCTGACAGTGGGATAGAAGGAAGGGTATAAAACACTGACTTTGAGCTTGTTCTAAGATAAGGTCACTAAAAATGTTGCAGGACTATGCAGTGTATATCACACAATTATTTAGAGCACAGAGAAATGCTACATTTGAACTTTTATTAAAGGAGAAACTCCCACGTCACCAGGATCTGGTCCACTAACTTCCAATTTCTGGTGTCACAGCTATTCCCTCTGGGGAAAAAAAAAAAAAAATGGCAAAGGATTTATGACTTTCTTAAGTCACAGCTCAACTGCAAAGAGGAGAAAGGGAGAAACATGGATGAAAAACACAGCAAAACCTCAGAAAGGGTGAAGTAGAGCCAATGGAATTACAATAATCTGGGAATGCACAACTCCTGTCCCATGGAAAGAGGTTGAACATTTTGATGTTAGAAGCTTGTATCAGCCTTAAAGCAGGCAGAAGGTATGAAGTCTTTTGCACTCTTGAAAAAGCCTTCAAAAACTCTGCTGAGACATCTGCCCTGACCAAAAGCTCCAGGTCTCTGCAGTAGCCTCTACATGGAGCCTACAAATGAGGCAACACCACTACCATTAGCAGTACTGGTTGCCCAGAGAAGCTGTGGCTGCTCCTCCCTGGAAGTGTTCAAGGCCAGGTTGGATGAGGCTTTGAGCAACCTGGTCTAGTGGAAGGTGTCCCTGCTGATGGCAGGGGGGTTGGAACTGGATGATCTTTAAGGTCCCTTCCAACCCAAACCATTCTATGAGTCTATGATTCTATGATTCTACTGGGTTACCCCATCAGGATCTTGAACAAGGTCTTAAGCTGGGCCAGCAAATCGTCACAGTAGAAGGCAGCTGTCAACAGAGGAGATTCCTCGCAGTTGAGGGTCCCTCTCTCTTTCTCTTTCAAGTCCTTCTGAATCCTGAACAGCTCATCACTGTGATTCTTAGATCCAGGGCCAAAACAAGTTGAATGCTCATAACGTGCGAGTTATTGAACGCTTCTGCCAACAGCGTGCACCTTTGTTTATAGCCCCCTTGACTAATGTCGGCCCTTCCCAACTCAGAACCTATAGAACTGCATATTTTAAAAGGGTATTCATCCTGTATTAAAAAAACCCCCATGCCTTAACTGTAGCCAGATGCCCACTGAACTCTGCAAAAAGCTTTTTCTACCAGTGCCACATGGTTTCCTCTTACATCTGTTGCGTAGCTCAGGAATTAGTAGAATGTAAAACATTTTATGAATTCCCTCTGCTCTCATTCAGTGCTAATATATTCAACATGTTTTTCTAAAACCACATGCAGGCACAACACATGGATGCTTTTTCCCATTTCTTTTAATTTATTTGCATAACTTAACTCCCAAAGCTAACCTGGGGAATTCACAGAAATTGGAGACAAACCCCATTCACCTATATAAATTCTCAACCCATTTCTAGTGCTTGGCAGGATCATTTCCAAAGGCTGAAATCTGACCTTACTGAAGCTAGCGGTAAAACTTTGAGAGGCTTCATTAAAAGCAAGTTTGGCCCCAAAACCACCCCCAGGACTCTTCCCTCATCCCTTTTATTTATGGTTAAGGCACACTATCCACTTTATATGAACACGTTTGAATTAGTATTCAGGAGTTTAAAGCTCCTTGGACTGCGCTTAAGCCTATACACACCATAAAGGCATCACGTTGGAATTATGAGAATCGTGGCTGGTTTTTTTTCTAGACATTTATTTTTTGTCTGAGACTGAACTTTCCAACTTGCTTTTTCCCCTTCAATCCCAGGAAGCAAGCACAGTTGTCAAATCTACCAAATAAATCCCAGATCATCTCAGTCTTTTATTTTTTTGGAAATGAGCAAGGGAAAAATGACAAACTGTAATTACCATCTTATTCAAAGCCCAAATTGCTTCATATTTTTGCATAAATTGTAATTTTGTTCGCTAAAGTGAACTCTGATCTGATTCCAATTTTCTCCTTGGTTATAAAGGTGGTTGGCTGTTGCATGGGAGGAGAGAGAAAGCAAATGCTCAGAGCTGCTTACACAGTACAGACTTAACAAGAAGGGTTATGAAAATCAATGAGCAAGAATTTGCTGTTCTGGGTGCTGCATTTCCATCATCCTGATCTCAGACCGTGTTTGCAGTGTCAATACAAATCCACAGACAGCAGCAGCCTCTGCAAATCTTGGGTTTCCAACTGAACTTGCTGCTTTAATGCAAGTGAATTCCCTTTGCACACTGTTACCCCAGCTGAACGCTTCAAGGGGATAACCCAGCTCCTCTCCCCTCGCCAGTGTCCTGCTAAGATAGCCCACATAATATCACTGCATGTTGGCACAGGGTAGGAAATACAGCTGAAGGAAGACCTGTGCACAATTTTGCAGCCACGAGATAAATTGTTTTGCCTAATGCTGCTTGTCCCTATTAGTTCTCCTGGGGTGGAGAGAGGGAAATGCATGATTATTGATCTACCTGAAGAGATTACATTCCCCATTGAGTGGCCTTGGGAAAGGATTAATTTCCTTCCCACTCAGTCAAGCCTATATGGAAATATCCCACAGCCATGTCCCTCACTTCACTGCTTCTTTCCACCTCTCCTTCTGCCTCATGGCTGCTACTGCTGCCTCTTCAATATCTCCCTCAAGCACAGCACAGACCCATCGGCACTGCTCTTATTCCTCCAGCCCTGTCCCTCCAACACGCCAGCAAAGCTCTGCGCTAGGCTATGATTTAAGCAGAGTATTCTGCTTCTTCCTGGATTCAAGGAGTGCAACCCTGTACCTTTCCAATCTCATCTCAGATAACTGTTAAGTATTGGTTTTAATCATGGTATTAAATGTTAGCTTCAACAGTGTCCAGAGTTTCATGAATTTTATAAGCGATATTTTTTTTTGTAGCTACACTTCTGAAACTGTGGCATGCTGGAAAAAATAAAAAAGAAATGGCAGCAACAAAAATGTTTAAAAATCTCATATTATGAAGAGGCACAAAATTATTTTTATTTCACCAAAGCCAGAGATATGGGCTAAAACATTTGAATACTTCAGATTTCTGTGCAAGGTAGAGTAGGAAGAAATTTGCAAACAACTCAGGTACCTTACTAAACAAAGGACAGAAACGGGTCAGGGCAGGTCAAACAGCTAAACTCAGCTTTTCAGGCCAAACTGATCTGAATTCAAACCAATGATGTTCAATTCTGTAATTTACAGCTTAGTAGCATCTCCCTCTGGAATGTCAAAAAAGCAACTCAATGCATAGTCCAGTGCTTTCACATTTCCCTAATGGAGCTATTCACATGCTGAACAAAGCCTGAAAGGAGTCAGGCTAGGGGGAAAAAAGTATGAATCTCACTAAAATATTCAGTATTTAAAATGCAGGTCAGAGAACACAATTGAGTTTAATTAGAAAACTAAAATGGGATCCTGCATGTTAATGCACTTGCTCACTGCTTGGGTTCATTTCAAAGTGTTCCCATTTGATTGTCCTTGGAGACATTTGTGTTTGTATCTAACAAAGGAGATAAAAAATGACAGGAAATGTTTGTTCTGGGTGTATCTGTGTAAATCTGCTTGCAGCAAAGATGTTATTGCAGTCTTCCACTGAGTTCATGAGACAGGAATGGTGGGACACTCAGTGCTGCACGAACCCTCTTCCCTGGAAAAGCCCTTGCTAACCTGTATCCGTAGCAAAATATAGTTTCCGGTGCATTGGCTTTTGACTTTTACAACTTTGGAAAATTGTGGCAAGAATTAGAGCAGTGACATAGACCTGTGTCAGAACCTGCCTGGAAATGATCCAGTGTTCAGTGCCTGGGGGCCAATTCCCAGCTGTAGTACACAGGGATGCTGCGAGATGCACAGATGTAATGATGGTGGATTTTTAAAATAAAAATTTACATGCTTTTTTATAGTTAGAAATAATATTGCTTCTTGAAAACACTCTGTGTAATACTGAAGGTAGAAAATCCCAAGTGTGTGAAGCACAGTCGCCACTGGAGCTCATCAGTTGCTCCTGTTGATGCTACTCGAATATGATCACAGTGAAAGAATACAATTATAGTGAAACAAGTTGGATAGCACTCCTATAAATAAATTTTTCAAACCCTCTAGAGCTCTTCACTCTCTGTTTTTCAAGAGTTATCAAATAATATAAACCAGTATTTTTTATAGCTGGGTTTAATAAATTTTATGTAATCAAAAATAAGGTTGTGTTGTGCTCATGCTTCCTTCATTCAAAACCCGCCTGGACGCCTTTCTATGTGATCTCATTTAGGTTCCTGCTCCGGCAGGGGGATTGGACTGGATGATCTTTCGAGGTCCCTGACAATCCCCAACATTCTGTGATTCTGTGATTTTATGGCTTTTGTGGCAAAAAAAATGGGGCAGAAATCACAGCTGAATTAAACTCTACAAAATGTACTCAAGAAACAGTTTAGGCTACTTCAGGCCAAGACTGACCTGAAGGGAAGGTTATTCTTTGACTAGAACAACCTTGACTGACATACTGGGAGGTTATTCCCAGTATCCCTATGAAAAAGTGCCCTCTTTCCTTGACCACAAACACATTATATAAAGTGCATACATGGGTACACAGGAAAAAAAATGAAATATGGGCTGGAGGCACACAATATCTGTCTATGTTTTCAACTGACCTGAAAAAATAGCCCAACAGGAATGGTCCATAAAGTCTGAGTGTTTCCAGACTACTGCTATTTTCCGGCTGCATGTGCAGTTCAAAAGTTTCAATGCTAAACTAGTGCACTCGTTCTCTAATTCTCCACACAGAGATGTCCTCTCCTTCACAGAGACCTCTCCTGGCTAGAAGATACCTCTTCTGTTTGCACAGCCAGGAAGGGATGGAGGGCTGGAGTCCCAGTGCTGGGGCATGCAAGGAATTGAGCTGGAATAAAAACAGATCATGAACAGAAGACTGACCTGTGTAGTTGCTTGTTATTTCAGCTCAGAGAAACACAACTATAGCAAGTGGCAGCAAATATGCACACACGTGAAAACTAAGCTGGTTAACACCACATGTTAAGATGTAAATCATACTTCTGAAGAAACATTCAAGCCCATTTCAAAGCTTTATCCATAGATACAGACATAAAAAAATAAACTAAACAAATCACAGTAACATAATGAGGAACATAGATGTTCCTCACAGGAGGAACATCTTCTGTTCTTCGTGACTCTCTCAGCCTCAAGAGCAAATGCAAGACTGGGACAGGAACATGGGTTTGTTCTGTTTTGTGTAACAGACCCGTGTCAGTTGGCCAGTGCACGGACCATGAAAGTCTTATTTTGTGTTGCTTCAGCCTGGAAAATGCTGGACTTAAGTGGTTGCTTATTGAAATAACAGAATCCTCAGTTCAATGCACTTGGTCAATAGTGGTGGGTGGCTCATTCCCCTCCGTGTGCCCCTGGTCCATGGGACAGTCCCAAGGTGTCCAACCATGGTTCGTTGCTCACTAGTGTCCCTCCCATATCTGGCACATCGTGGAACCAGCCACAGGGACCTTTCTGAGTTTTAATCCCAGAGGACAACTTGTCCTAGACAAGGTCTGCTGCAGCTAAAGTCTGTCCCATGAGGGGCATTCCCTCCCCACATGGACGGAGTGCACACAAGTCCAGTCTCAATATAACACCCACCTCCAGCAGCTGGAGGTGGGGCTCAATGAAGGCACAACTCTTCTTCCCATCTTCTTCCCTCCATTCTCTTCTGTGGTTATCAACAAATCCCATGCTCATTTGAGGAGCCAGCTGGGACACTACAAAGGAAATCCCAAGCAGATTGGCCTAGCTTCTTCCAGGGTGAGATTAGCAGAGCTGGGGCATCTCTCCAGGCACCCTTGTGTGAAGAGCAGACACAGCTCTTCAGAGAAGCAGAGGGAAGCCTGGGAGAAATGTTAACGACCTCATTCTAGTCAAACCTTATCCAAAGGTACTGGCCCAAATAAAATCAGAAGGTGCTTTCAAATCCCTGCCCTCCTCATCTGTGATGAAGAACATTCTTTGCTTGCAGATGCCTTCATGCTTTACTCTGTCTAGGTGAGAGACGTTCCCCTGGCTGCCCTTAGCGATGACAGCTGCAGTTCAGGACAGATTTCACTCACCAGCAGCGCAACAGGAATTTGAGGGCTGCATTTTTCTTTCCCAAAGGGGAGAACAAAAGCTACCAACCATTTCTGCTCCTTTGAACCTTGCAGACAAACTGACAAAAAAAAAATAAAAATCTCATTACTTGGGACATATTTTACCTCCTGCAAAGGGTGAAACAGGCCAAGTGCAGAGATAGATAGTTAAAAAACCCCAAACCCAGCCACCCCCCTCCATCCCTGCAAACTCACTGAAGCCTAAAGCATTACTAGAGATCTCCCACTGTGGGGAGCTACAGACCACAGTGCCCTCAACTCACCCGGAGAGAAATAAAATGAAGGTGTTTTAATACAGCAGGTAGGAACTGGATGTAGTCAGGGTTTCCTCCTGGAGGATGTGTAACAAATGCTGTGGTGTACAGAGAGGCAAAGATGGGTATCTACATGCCACAACCAAGCTGGTCCCCTGAGCAAAGGGCTAGCAGGTCCTGTGTTGCATGTCCCCCTGGAAGCCACAGGTAGCTGATGCCCTGGAGGAATGTGAGCTTTTCCCTCCTTCAGAAATGCTCCTGGCTCTTTGTGTGCTGCTCCAGATGGAGGAATTCCCTTCCCGACCCCCAGCAGGAGATCAGTTTAGGCATGTGCGCAGACGGACAGCCTGCTATGCCAGCCACAACAGGCTTTCTTAAATCCTTCACGTTGACATCAGGTTCTGAGCTGATGTCTAAGAAAAATTTCTGTTTGTTCTAAACGACTACCTTAGTGGAAAAGCTTGTGGCTGTACACAGATGACCCTGTTTCACCTGGGACAGAGCAATGGGAAAAATAACTGTCAGATGAACACGTAAACGAAGTGAAGCAAAGTCGCACAAGGATTTCAGCATGAGCTGAACACGTAACAGAGCTGAAATCAGACATGGATTTTTGGGTCCCCCCCAGAAAAAAACAAACCTTCCCAGAAACAAGTGGTGGTGCAACTCAGAGAGCCACAGAGGAGCAGCAGCAAGTCAGCCATAAGCAGAAGAGAAGTTGCTCCTTAAGATAGCTCCCGGGCTGGCTTGTATTTGAAGATTTAGCTTGAATAGCCACTCACCTACAAGACTCTAGGGTGCACCAAGACACTGACCTCTCAAAAGGTCAAATTCTTAATAAGCAGTAGAGTGAAGAAAGCACAAGAAACAGCCGGTTTCTCAAATACCAGGCAGGACAAATCCACCCCAGCAGCGGTGGAGCAGTGTCTGACGGTGCCAAATTCAGCCCTGCTTGGGGTTGGACTTCTGCTGGGCTGAATCTGATCCAAGCAGTTCAAAGACGGTTGTTTCGGTTCTTCCCTCCCACACCCCCAAACTGCCACTATTTTTCCACCTTTTAGTCTATTCATTAAAATATAAAGACTGGTACAAAGGCCAGACAAACTACAGTTGCTCCATCTGAAACTGCTAATGAGAGAGGCCTCCCTTTCTGGCAGGGAGGTTGAATCGAGTTCACTCACAGGGTTGTTTAAGTTGAAGTTGGTTTGTTTAGATTCAGTGAAGAGGCCACGAAGTATACAAAAAGCATTCACAGATACAGCAGTGAAGGCATTATGATCCTCAGAGCTTACCAGGTTCAACAAGAACATACTTTTCTGCAGCAGGTTATATAAGTACAGAATTCTTCTTTCCTGTATGGTCACTGTATCTGCTGTGTTTTCACACACATAACCAGTGGGAAATTTGTTAAAAATGCAAGATCTGATGATTCAGCAGAAGCACGGGCGATACACAAGATATATAAAATGAGGTTAAATTTATACCAGTTCCTCCCTTCCATCTGCCCTACCACCTCTCCTGTCTATCGCCTGCTCCCTCTGCTTCAAAACCTCTCTCTCTGCACCTGATTTTGGCAGATTATCTGGGAACATCGACTTTTTGTATTTTTAGGAGGTCCAGTTTATACAAGTGAGAGAAAAATGACCAACCAACCAAACTACATTGTAATGTTTGCTCATTACTGCAGAGAGGGTGAGCACCTCTGAGCCAAGAGCTTCATTTTAAATACCTGCAGAGTTTGGTGCACCACAGCACTGCAGCATCACAACAACCAGCTCAAAGCCTCTCTCACCCACTGTGGGAAGAGCTTACAGCTTTATTGAGTACATACAGCCTAAAATAGGATAACTGCATTCCTGGCAATCGTGGAAGAGCTCTTAAGTAAACAGTCTTAGGGAAAAGTTGATGAAAGGAGACAACAAACACCCATTTTAAATCTCTGGGCAGTGTTGTCCGTGTTTACAACATGCTGCAGCAAGTCTTTTTTTTGCTCCATTACTTCTTTCACAGCTTTGTGTTGAGTTTCCCTGGCTATATTAGGATCACAGGAGACACAATAGGTATTTATTGGTAGGATGGTCCCAAAGTCAGAAAATGCTTGC
>NW_010323250.1:0-5969 GCF_000700745.2 Antrostomus carolinensis | reverse complement strand
GACTGAAATCATGCTGATATGAGGCCACAGTTTACATCACGCTCTGGTTCTAACTAATGCAAGCAGTTTTTCTCCCATAATTGTATACAAGCACATGCACAGCTGCTGAAGTGGATGCAGGTAGGAAATACATTAACTGGGAAACTCTTTGAGAATTAGAAAAAAATGGTTGGCTAATAGTCATTTTTCTCTCAATGGCAACAGACATTTTAGTAAGATACATACCTAGGCTGTAAAGGAAAATCAAAATTAGAAGACATTAGAGATACACGACCTCTAGATCTTTTGTTATTAAAGGAGAGAAACTTTCTGTGTCCCATTCACTAGAAAACTCCTTTATTTTCATATCAAATGTACATGGCTAGAGTGGGTGAAAAGTAAAGTGACAACAAATCACAAGCAAGGCATAGTACAGGCAGTAAGTGACATTGTGAACGTTCCAGATTTTAAGGTCCCTGTGGGAACTGCCTTTCTGGAGATTTTGAATGCAGCTCTAATATAAATGTAACATTTGCAGTGCATGTTAAACGTCTGTATTTTCATCTTCAAAAGCAAACAAACTGTGGAACTGGCAGAACATAATCTTCTTATGCCTTAAGGAGAGCACACTCAGCTGCAATGAAGCAATCCATGGATGCTGTAATAGCAAAATCCTCCAACTAACACAAAGGGAGGGTGGGCAGAGTAATTTAGGACAGGACTCAGTGCCAAATCTGCATATACATTACTGTACTGTGTGTGAAGTACAAAACGCTTGCAGCAAGCTCCACATGGCAAATCCAAAGAGATATGTATGCATTTAAATATCCTGGGTTTTCTGAAGGCTGCAAACATGAAAAATCAGCTTAAAGTCAGAAAAGACATGGTGACTGAGGGGAATAGGGTAGTGTAAGTTACACAAGGTCAGGAAATGGAGAGAAGTCCAGTCTAGAAGCAGCATGGGAGACCAGTGTCGTCCCAGAGCTCAGATGCAAAAGGAGAAGATGGACATTTTCAACATAGAGCTGAAAGAGGTTAGTTTTAGATTAGATATCAGGTAGAAGTTCTTCACTGTGAGGGTGGTCAGACACTGGAACAGGTTGCCCAAAGAAGTTGTGGCTGCCCCCTCCCTGGAAGTGTTCAAGGCCAGGTTGGATGAGGCTTTGAGCAACCTGGTCTGGTGGAACGTGTCCCTGCTGATGGCAGGGGGGTTGGAACTGGATGATCTTTAAGGTCCCTTCCAACCCAAACCATTCTATGATTCTATGATCTAATGCAAGTCCTAAAGCAGAATTCCTATTAAAAAAGCCCAAAACAAGAAGCCTGAAAGGACAGAGAAAGGAGGAAACATCATCTCATCTACAGAAAGCCAAGTCTTGCCCTGAGTGACCACAGGGTACCACAAAGAAGAGTCAGCTCTTTGGCAAACCAGCCTCGGGTGGCTGGAAGAGAAGTCAGCTGCAGTGAGCCAAGACGTTGCTACTAAAAAGGAAGGATATTTGCCTAATACTCTCTAGAAAGAATTTTTTTTTATGATTTTCTTTTGTAGAGGTTCAAACTAGTACAATCATAACTTATGACTACCTTTATTCTATGATGATAATGGCCAAACCTAATTCTTACCTTAAATACCTCTAAATAAAATGATTTCACCGTGAACTGAGAGTTGCAGGGAACCTTTGGGAGTTTCCAAATTCATTAAACAGCATGAAGTGACAAATACTCTCAGATACAAGCTAACTACTTCTCTAAAGTTGGAGACATGCTTTATGCCTTCTTGAAAGCAGCTGGTTTAGGGGCTGGTGGGACAACAGACAATCTTCTTCAGGTCTCTTTAGCGGGTGAGAAACCATTGCCTGAAGGCAAAGAGCAGGAGTGTGAAATCAGCTACTGACCCCGAAAACACTGTCTCATTCCATCATTCAGAAATTAATATGGTTAAACCAAATGTCCTGGGAAGGAATATGGCATTTGAAGGACACAGTATAAACCAGACAGTTTGGGCACTCAGAACTTTGGGGTGGTTTCTGAAATTATTTGCTAGGTATCCTGCAAAAATATCAATTTCTGGGACTGCACATACGACAGAGGGAGCAGCGCATTATTGAGTCTAAAAGCTGGTATGTGCTTCAGAGACCTAAATCTACTCAAGAGTCTTTACGTGCACCTTAATTACCCATGCGTTGCCCTAGAACAAGACAAACAGTTCTTTGCCAAATGTGACCAACCCTCACACTCTGCTGATTGCAAAATTTCACTCTTTTTTTTGCATTTCTCTTGGTCTTCAAACACAAACATCTGTAATTATTGCATTAGATAGATCAACACTTTAATACATAAATTAAAATGAATTAGTTAAGCTCAGAATCTTGCCTAGCAGCATTTCCTGTTCAGTGATTCGGATCAGCGTGGGCTGATCCTGCTTGGAATGACTGAAACCTTTAATTGCATCGCACGTGAACACAACAGGATTTTATGCTCAAGGCAGTGATTTAATGCCCACTCCCTTTTAACAAAGTAAGTCTTTTAAGTGATCCACAGAGAAAAAGTTAACAGCTTTAATACTCTGGCCCACATGGTTTAGGGGAGTCCCTTTACTGATCAGCATCAACCCCAATACTTCTGCAACAACTCTCATAGCAAATAAATGTCAGCAACAGTTGGGCTGGTTTGGAAACGAGCGCTGCTCTCCTGGCAACAGTTTAAGGAACTGTTTTCCTTTGAAATTGTGAGTCTAGTTCTCATTAAAAGTCTGATTTTGATATCACTTATCAGCAATACCTGGAGCAACTCCACTCATGTTAATAACATAACAGGATAAGTGAAAATAAAGACTCAGGACCACAGGCAATAAAACTTTTGTGTCTATTTATATCAGATCCAAGCTTGTCCTGCCTGATCTAACTCTCATGTGTATTCATGAAAAACAAGTACGTACAATGCTGGAGAGGAACCAAGTAAATATGAAATAATTTTGGCTGCTTCTAATTGTGTCATCCTTTATTTACCTGGTGAATGCAAATTGCTTTAAATGGTATTTTTTACCCCTAATACAGATAAACTTGAAAATGCCTTTACTCTCTTCCTTCTGTTCTGGCAGGTCTGTAAGATCCTTCAGAAGACTGCAAACAATCTGGGGGCTGTACTGTACACCTACACAAAAGAGCACAAATTTACTGTTCTCACATTCCAGTCTAAATGAACCCAAAGCTGCTCCACTCTGGAAAGGAAGCAGCTGCCCACTTCCTCAGTGGTTAATGTGGCCACAGGCTTCTGAACTGCAGCTACATTATTTCTGGCCAGTTTTCTAGGATAAGCAGGTAAGCCCAAGTCTCTCTAGACCCATTTGCTTAGATACATTGTGTGTCTTACCAAAAAAACACGAGCAATACTCAGCAATTTGAAAATTGTCACTAATTTTGAGTTTTTGTGTTGAAGGACTTCATGTCTGACTTTCAGATACCAGGAGAAGACATGACTTCATCAGACTCTCGATACAGCCAGGACTTTAAAAAAAAAATGAAAACAAAAAGAAGAAAACCCAGGAAATAAAGCCAAATATCAATTTAGGGTCTGAAAAGTTAAAGAAAGTAGTAAGAAGTTCAGAGGGTTTTCACATCCCTGTTTTAATTCCTGAGGATTTTCTTCCAAGAGATAACACATGAAAATCAAATTCTACATTTCACACACACTGAGAAAACTGAAGTAATCTTTGTCCATCCTTTCCATGCCATTCATAATTTTGGAAACCAAATAGTCCCAATATGGTCAATTGTTCATTATATGGAAGCCCTTCTACATCTTCGATCACCCCTGCTGCCCTTCTCTTGACCTTTGATAGGGCATCCCTTTTTGCAAGGCATTTATGAATAAGCTAAGCAGGACAGATCTCAGCACAGATTCCTCTGGGACTTCGCTGGTAACATCCCTCCACTCAACCCAAGCCTTTGTTTCTTATCTTTTAATTACTGATATAACCAAGCCAGGATCTGCCCTCCTCTATCACAGCTGCTCTATCTCCTAAAAAGCCTTTGGCAAGGGCTGCATCAAAAACTTATCAAAACCCACACAGACAATATCAAGCAAACCACATTACCCGTGTATTTGTTGATCCCTTTGGAGATTTACATACCAAGAGGTTTATGGAAGCCTTTAGAGCATATGGATTCTTCCTCAGTACATTTTATTTGTCCAAGCATCTCATTCTATCCTTCATTAAAGAGTCTCTGCTAGCTTGCTGATGTTGGAAACCTGTAGCTCCCCACACCCCCTTAGAATCTTTTTAAGGTGGGCATCCATCACCCACCTTGTAGTCTTCAGATACTGAGAAAATTTTAAGTGATGACACATTTTACTGTAAGCAACTCAGTTACTTAATGTTTGAGTTCCTCTAGAGCTCCTAGGCAAACACCATCATGTTTGTAGTATCTACTGTATCATGACTTCTCCCACAGCAGCCTCAATATTGGACATATTCTGTCCTTAGTTTACCCCAAAATGCCCAATGGTTGTCTCGCCCGTTTCTTCCATAGTGAGTATCAATGCAAAGAATTAATTTGGCTTCTCTGCAATAGGGTGTCTACTATCTCCAGCTGCTCCTTTTTAAACTGCCACCATAAAGTGACTCTACAGTCAGCTTTTTGCTCTTGATATGTTTAAAGAATGTCATACTAGTTTCGAGTCCTTTAGCTAGTTGTCCCTTCTTTTTGCTTTATATTGTTACATCTCATCTGTCAGAGACTAGGATCTTTTCCATTTTCATCCTCTGGATATGCTTTCAGCTTTTCAAAGACTGCCTTCCCATGCCTTGATAGGACAAGAGGAAATGGCCTCAAGTTGTGCCAAGGGCAGTTGAGATTGGATCTGAGGAAGAATTTCTTTCCTGAAAGGGTTCTTGGAAGGGGTTGCCCAGGGCAGTGGTGGAGTCCCCATCCCTGGAGGGATTGAAGAGTTGTGTAGACACAGTGCTGAGGGACATGGGTTAGTCGGGGACCTGTCAGTGTGAGGTTCATGGTTGGACTCGATGATCTTAAAGGGCTTTTCCAATCCAGGCAATTCTGGGATTCTGCAATTTACTTTGCTGTTTAGTCCAGACCTGTTCCCTTTGACCATTTTCTAAGCCCTTATTAAAAGGTGATACATACTAGTGATTCTGCTGTGGTACTGTGCAGCATCTCCATACCTCCTGTAAGTGTTTAAATCTCTTAAAAGCCCTTTTTAACATCCTTTTATCAATCTTCCTCATACACACATACTTACTCTTATAGAAGCTGAACACAACTGTAGTGGATATTTGGCCTTTTTATCTCTGTAGCACTACCAAATATAAAATACCTTGTGGTCACTGGTGTGAACAGCACTTAAAAGTGCGAAATTTTCAGTCAGATCTGGCACTTGACTTAATGCCCAGTCAAGGGTTGTATTTTCTTTTGTGGCACACCTTGATCAACTGCTGCAGAAAACAATCGCTGACAGTATCTCCCCATTTCACCTCTGGGCAAATACTAGACAAGACATGAAGCAACAGATAGGGTGGTAACCAGATTTTCCTCGTACAAGGGTATTTTCTGCCCCTGTGATCTGATATAGGCAGTTAAGAATCATGGTCCTGGTAGAAGAGCCAATAATAAGGATCTAATGTGATATTCTTCTTATTTAGACACAAAATTTCAATCCAGATTTCACAGAATCCCTGACAGCTCCTGCTACCTAACCTGACCTTTAAACTGTTGTGCGTGGGCTTTTTAAGTGAGCTTAAGCACTATAAACTCATGTCCAGGCTCACATCTTACTGTAGGATGAGTCTAGAGTCACATCTTACTTTGCAGATGGCAGGCGATATCAAAACACTGGCAGTACAGTTCTTCTGCCCTCTCCTCTCTCTAAATTAAGTCACTGACAGTTCCTCCTGATGGCCCTTAAAGAAAAAATCACCCATGTACAAGTCTTTTTAGAATAGTAATCATAGAATCATAAAATCATAGAATGGT
>NW_010323249.1:757-2389 GCF_000700745.2 Antrostomus carolinensis | reverse complement strand
CCAAGTGGAACCCCCACACTGGGGCAGCCTCACCCCCAGCCCTCACAGCAGCCTGGCCACACTCCAGCACGAAGGGAGCAGCACGAACCGCCCAGGACCATCTCACCAGATCTCCAACAGTCTCGCGCAGCTCCCGGACCTTCTCCTCCAGGTCTAAGTTTCTCTCGGTCAAAGTCTCCACCATCTCTTCAGCACCCAAAGCAGCATCCACCTGCAAGCACACACCACATCTCAGTCCAACCTGGAGCTCAACACGCCGCAGGGAGCGGCTCAAAAACCCTTTTAGAGCACGGTGGGACGGCTCTGCCAAGCTGTGGGACGTGGTGACACCTCTGGGGTGAGGGTTTGCAATAAGCTCCCTCCTGATAGCAGAGAGGAGCAAACAACCCAAAGCAGAGGCGCCAGCAGCCCCAGAAGGAAGCACAGGGCAGGGAGAGCCTTGGCTTTGCCTCTCGGGGATGTCACCAGTTCAGCTGCAGCACCAGGACACAAGGTTGGATGGTTTCAGGTCGGTGTCAATGATGTTGACCTTCAGGCTGAGTCTCTGCAGACTCGTGACAGTGCTCCGAGCTCTCTGTCCCCTCTGAGGACCCAGGGGAGTGGTTACACACTCACAGCACTAACAGAGAAATGGGCATTTCTGCCTCTCTGCATTCAGAAGCATCTGCTAACAGCCCACCTCGGCCCTGACCGGGGGTAACGCTGAGAGGGCACGAGGCCACTGTCCCCAGAGAGCAGCAGCTCGGAGGAACGGCACAGGCTGCTCTGCAGTGACTGCAGACCCTTCCTGGGGGCTTCCTGGGGGGCTGCCCCACGCCTGCACCCGCCTCTCAGCCAGGAACGAGCCTCCTGAGGATCACCCAGGGCAGGAAGATGTGAGGGCTCAGCACTGAGCCAGCAGCACACACGGAGCAGCCCTGGCCAGCAGGACGTGTCCTGTGCTCAATAGCCACCCCATGGCCAAGCAGAGGCCAGCACAGCTCTGCTGCTGCAACAGGGTTTGGCTTCAGCACAGGGATCCCCAAGTCCCTGCAGTGGTATCACCGAGTGCTCCGTGCCAGGAGGTGGCCCAAGCCAGCCTGACAGCTCAATGCCCCCCAGATGTCCCCAGCTGTCCCCTCCCCACCGATCCTTCCCCCAGGACTCACTCACCTGCTCCTTCAGCTCATCAACCGTTTTCTCTGCCTGCTTCACCTCTTCCTGCAGCTTCTCCCTCTGCTGACGCAGGGACTCCAGCTCCGTGTTCTTCTTCTCCATTTGCTTCTGAAGCTTCACGTGTTCCTGCTTCTCCGACGCAGACAAGTCCCGCATCCTTGGGCAGAGCAACCAGACCCATCACAAGCCCAGCACAGACCAGGTACCAGAGCAAGAGACGCTGTTCCCTTCCCAGACACTGTTCTTGGTGGGCACCAGGGGAGGCAAGACCCTCGGCTGGAGGTGCTGGAGCGTGTCCAGAGAAGGGAACGGAGCTGGGGAAGGGTCTGGAGCACAAGTGTGCTGAGTTCCCTTGTGGCTGAGGGAACTGGGGGTGTTGAGCCTGGAGAAAAGGAGGCTGAGGGGAGACCTTGTTGCTCTGGGCAAGTCCCTTGGAGGAGGGTGGAGAGAGGTGGGGGTGGGTCTGTTCAACCAAGG
>NW_010323249.1:387-622 GCF_000700745.2 Antrostomus carolinensis | reverse complement strand
GAGTCCCCATCCCTGGAGGGATTGAAGAGTCGTGTAGACACAGTGCTGAGGGACATGGGTTAGTCGGGGACACAGAAACCTCGAGCAGGAGCTGCACAGGAGGCGTCTGGAGAACCGTCCTGTACAGGCTGCTTGAATAAACCTGCAGCTGAGCTGGAGCAGCAGAGCACTGCACACACAGAGGAATGAAACACACAATCCCAGACTGGTGGGGTTGGAAGGGACCTCAGGAGAT
>NW_010323249.1:0-213 GCF_000700745.2 Antrostomus carolinensis | reverse complement strand
CCTCTCTGGGCAGCCTGTCCCAGGGCTCCGGCACCCTCACAGGAAAGAAGTTTTTCCTTCAGTTTGTCTGGAACTTCTGGTGTTCCAGAAAGTTCCATGAAACACAGAAACTTTCTAAATCATCTAATTTTCTCCTGATCTACTCTGGTCTCCAGTGAGAAGAGATTCTCCCTTCTCTGCTGCACTTAAAGGAGCACAGAGCTCAGAAACAAC
>NW_010323248.1:0-19601 GCF_000700745.2 Antrostomus carolinensis | reverse complement strand
CCGGAGGAGCGACATTGGTTATTATTGTGACTCGTACAAAAGGGAGCGGCGTCTGCGCGGCGCCGCCCCACCCGCTGCGGGTGCGGGGCTGCGCTGAGCCGCCCGGTCCCGACCCCGGTCCCCATCAGCCGTAGTGGTACACAAAGTCGTAGCTGCTCGGCTCCTTGGGGATGGGCGGCGGCGCCTCGGGGATCTGGATGTTCTCCAAGTCCAGGAGTCTCAGCTTCATTTCCATGCTCAGCAGCGTGTCCAGGTCACTTTTAGTCAGCTCACTGGACATGTCCTTCCCCAAGAGGGCATTAAGCCCATCAATCCAGATACAGTACTGTGGAGAAAAAAAAAGAAAAAAAAAAAAGGTAATTCACAACTGCAGGGGTAAATGATAGGTTGTGTTGAATCTTTCCCTCCATGCAACAATTAGAGAAACTCGTATACAGCTCTAAGATAGGAAACATGAGAGGGAGTTAACCTATGATGGGGAAAAAAAACAACAAACCAACAAACACCCAAACCAATCCCAAAAACTGCCCACAGAGATTTCCAATGAAAGTTAGAAGCCTAAAGATAAGCATAACCCCATGGCTCTAGGAGAGGGCCAACAGTTTATATCATGGCATAATAACAAAAAAAGCAAAGCTAATTACAACAGAAAAAGCAAAGCTAATTTAGGCATCACCATCTTATCAAATCAGGAAAAGGGAAAAACTGACTGCATAGGAGAAAAGAAAATATCAGTCCAGACTAAGGGAAGTTAGTGTAGGATTTATTTTTTTTTTTTAAAGAAAGATAACTGGGGGAGGGGGGGGAGGAAGAGTCACACTAAGGCATTGGCAACATTTTCCAAGAATGAACCTGGTAGGAGACAACCTGCTCAAGCATTTAATGAGAAGCAACTGATCCTTCTTAATCTCTGAATTAATTGCTTTATATTTGACTGCTTAACTGCTATGTTTCTTACCTCATATTTATTAGGTGCAATGAAGTTCAAGGTCTCATCAGGATCATATAATATCGAGAAGGCCAATTCTAACACTTCCTGAATGGAAAAGAATCTTTCACTCATCAACTGAAAAAAACATCACAGCACCTTCTGCCTGCTAACCCAACAAGAGAAGCTGCCTTGCTGCAGCTCAGTGCACTTTCCCGTATCAGTATTCTGAGTAACTCAGAGTAGCCTATAGCACAAACCCAGACTATGCTCACAGCACCTGGCAATCGCAAATGAGTACTAGAAAAAGGCCCAGACATGAGATGGGTTTTGTAAACAATACACCTGCAGCGTGGAAGGCCATTTGCTCCTGTTGCTTACTTTCACAGTCTTCAACTCTATAGCACTGGATATTAATGACGGGCAAAAAGGGAGCACTTACCTTGTTCTGTTTCAGTGCACTCTTTTCCTTCATGTGTGGACAATCCTTCCCTGTGACAATGGCTTTGATGTCTGCAACTGGAACTAACAGTGAAAAAGTAAAACTAACAAACAAGAAATCCTAACCAGGGAAAGACAGAACTTTGTTTTGTCTTTGCAACTGAGCATTGTTACTGTTTTTATAGCTCATTACTGCAGTTTTCCAAAACACATTTCCAGTGACACATGCCTAGAGTTGGCTGTTACAAGAAACACAAAGCAATTCCAAGACAAAGGATTTGGGCAAGGACCAGAAGTTGATCTCACCTCAGTCAGGGCTTCAGCTACAGCTGTTGTTCTCTTCCCTCTAGAATGCTATTCATAACAGCCTCTAGACAGCAGAGCACAGAACATTGCATAGTGTGCTCAGAGCAGTAATTGGAACTTACTTTTTTCCTGTAGAGATTCAAATGTCACTTCCCCCTGGGCATTATCTTCCAGATCTCCATAGTGTAGCACCTTGTGATTCAGAGCCAAGCGACAATACCAGAATCTTTCTGGAACATACATCAAGTAGAGTAAGCTAAGCAAGATCATTCCCATAAGGTCTTACAGCCTCTACATTATAGACTCCCCACCCAATCCCTCTACTCCCCCAGGTTCCTCAGCATTGTTTCCTGTTCATGAGAGGATGGCTGTATTCTTAGAAATGTGCATCTGTTCCATCCCAAACTACTGGCTGGTATAGGTAGCCCATGTAACCATCTTTCCTTCTTGGCAACATGCCTGCTGTAAGAGTAATCCACTAGATCTTATTTGCCATTTTTTCACATGAAAAATGCAGTAGGTGCTGTCACCTTACCTTGTCTTCTGCGATTTCCAATTTTTCGAAAGCTACTTCCCTCACAAAGCCTGTTCAGGCGCTGTTGCTTTATCAGCTCCAAGATCTCAGGTTGGATTTTCTCTCTCAGCTCCCTGGCAATCAAATACAGAAGAGTAAGCAGAGAATGGCGGTGACGGCAAGTACAGGAGGCAACTGTTTTTGCACTGGCTCTTACACAATAGGCGGTGACTGGAAGTCATCTTGGCTCATTCTCTCAGACTGGCGTAGTCGCAGAATCTCAGAATAGCTCAGGCTGCGCAGTTTGCTCTTGAACTGGTCCAAGGAGTTTGGTTTAGAGGGAAGAGCCCGTGTGATCTGTTCCCTCACAACCTGCATAACCTAAAGAGGTTGGGCAGGGAGGAAAAGCAAGTCACAGTCTCACTGCTTAATGGCAGCAGAGAACCAGGGCACAGCTCAGTGGCAGCAAAGAACTGACATGGAATAATGTACTAGTGACTTTGAAGATCCAGAAGAACAAAGAATGACATCAGGTCATACCAAATAAAAGCTGCACCATCCTCCCTTACAGCCCATGATAATGCCCTGTCATACCTTCTCCACCCTACTCTTTAAGCAAGTGTACAGGCTGAGTGAACAGGTGCTGTTCTGCAAAAGATTCTACACAAATACCTCTTCTCCACTCTGACCTTATTAAAATCTTCTGCTGTCGCCCTCATTTCTTTCCAGGTCTTGTTCAACAGCTGGATGCAGATGGCAAATAGCTCCTCAAATGCACGGTCATGGGTGAAAAACATGGGGTGATAGTCATTCCGGCCTTCATTGGCTTCAGAAAGAAAGAGAAACCACAACCATGTGAGCATATTGCACAAGAGCTGCTAAGAATAACCAAAATCCACTACAGTGACAGAAACCTGATGGTGTGCAATAGTACTAACTTAAGAGATCAAGACAGTTCGATGCTTCATCTCTGCATAGACAGTCTATACTCTGTCTATGGCAACTCTCCCCACGCTTCACCATGCAAGCTTCTTGTGACTTGTGCCCTTTTCATACTAGCCCCCAAAATGACTGCTTGCAATTGTTTCCCACTTTCCTGTGGTAGAATTTCTTATAGTGGTTAATTGTCTCAAAATGCTGTTTTGGGACTGTCAGAGCTACTAAACTTTTCTCAAGTTAAGGATGGTTTCTAGAGTGTTCTTTTGTTTTTGTTTTTGTTTTTTTTAATACAGCACCCTGCTGAAGCTTCAGGAAGTTGAAGCCTTCTGCTTGTGAGTTTTTCCAGAATAACCAGAGCTCACACAACAAAATTTCTTACTTTACTTTGATACTGGTATTATCACTGGGACACTGAAAAGCTCCAAGCTCCTCCTGTCTTTACAAGGCAGAAGTGAGATTGAAGTACAAATGCCTGTGAATACTGGTCAGTCTGAAAGCTACTTCCAGAAGCATCAGTCCAGCAACTTGGAAAGCTGGGCTAATAAATGGTACTTACGGAGTTCCCCAACTTGCAGGATCTCACAAAGCATCCTGGTAAGCTCAATGGCACTGCGACCAAAGGGACACTCGTGCTTATCTTCTCGACTGCTGTTCTCCAGAACAATCTACAAGAGGATACAACACACACTATGAAGAGCTGCTGAAATGTTGGTTTCTGCAAAAAAACAGCAGCTCCACTTACCCTGATATAGGTGTCCTGATGAAATTTGGCCAAGTAGAGCATGTTGTCCAATGCCAGCATCCCTGGAGGTGTCTGAGTAAAATCCATGGCTGGATTGATGTGATTCTGTGAAAAGCATATTGAAAGAACCCAAACAAATTAGCTTAAATAAATTGTGCGAGAACCTTTTCTGAATGAATTTTACAACCGCCTGTCCATCAAGTACTCCCTCACATCTATCCAAGAAGTAACCTTGGACTCCTGCTGACAACGCTATCCAAACTTTCTAGAAGAGAGGCTGATACCAAGTTCTTCATAGAACAGGTACATATGGTAAGTAAATATCCACAGAGGATGTGCCTAAGGAACCCTGGCATTTAACCAATCACTAAGTTCATAATGACCTTCCCTGGGAGTCTGAGTGTAGCTGAATTTCTGAAACTTGGATACAGAAGTACAATAAAGCAGACAGCTGTTTCTGTTCCTTATTTCCCCACAAATCTGATGGGGATCACTTAGATTGCCTTTACATGCTTTACAGTCAGCGCTCTTGCTAGATGCATACAGTGAATCCCAGCATCTTGTAGTCCTTGGTGTACATCGCTTTGCGTTTTTCTGTTCCACTGCCAGGGATGGTGTTGCTGTCAGACTCGGCATCAAATGCAATTCTTCTCAACTCAAATATGATGTCTCTCTGTGCCTGAAGGACAGAAAGGCAGGGAAATGGTAACATGTGATCAATCACTAGCACAGTATTTTCACATAATGCACAGTCCCACTTCTCTCCCCAGAGCTCACACAGTGAATACAGAGAGATGCTAAAGGTCATTAACACTACATAAAAAGAGGCAATCGATTTCAAAATGGCAAGTTTCAGTATATTGGGTAATGCAAAATATTTGTGTGCATTTTCCTCTAACCGCCCCAAGTTTAGTTAATGGCAATTTCTAGGCATTCCAATAATGCTAAGCCATTTCTCACTCAAGACTACAATGCATCTAAGAACTGAGTAACGGACACCTTAAAAATTCCCAGCTTCCTTATATACTGCAAGGAAAAGGATAAAATTATGTGCCCTCCATAGAGGTGGAGTAATCAGTGTGACAGCTGTCATCACACTGGTCAAGAAAGGAATATATGGTTTCCAGTGACCACTTATATCTCTGAAAGCCCCACAGAATAGAGCAGGATGGTGATGAACATACCTGAACCTCAGTGACTACAATGTAAGGGGTGGTTTTGAAATTTACGCACCATCTACTGCAAATTCTATGTAGTTAAGGAGCTCAGGAATAAGGCCCCTTGTATGTCCTATTCTATCAGATCTTACTCAGCTCTAATAGTGACCTGATCATTGGGATCCATCTTGGTCATCATTCTCTCTTCCAGGAGATTAAAGGTCAGGACCTGTAGCACGTACAGCTGATGTGCCATTTCTGTTTTGATTGGGCGGTTTCCTCTGATCACATGCTGCAAAATAAAGGATAGGGTAGAAATACAGAGAATACAAATAATAACTGAGGTATTAGCTGTAGGCATACGCCAGGCTACATGTACATCTCTGTATATGAAGATTCAGCTGTTTAACCTCCATATTCCATCAGAAACATGCTCTGTAACAGCAGAAAGAAGCATCCTGATAACTCCCTTTTGAACAAGTGGCTCCAATTTCACCTTTGAAAGAGTCACTTTTCTGGAAGTGCCCCGAGGACAGCAGAATTTAAACTCTGCACAAGTGAAATCACTATAGAGAGAACATTAGGAAGCACTCTGTCATTTCAGACATACTTACGTTTAGGATTATAGACCTCAGGTGCTTCTGGGCAAATGCATTAGCCATTTCCTGTTGCGGAATTTAGAGATGAAATAACATGAGAGAAATATAAACAAAAAGTCCACATTGTGCAGAAAGGAGAGAAAAAAGGAAGCCTATGAATTGCAGATAGCACTGGCACACAACAAAGTGCTTTTCACTACAGACTGTCAATTTAGCATGGTATCTCACCACAAAGCAAGCATCAAGTTGGGATGCAAGGGTTATCTTTACCATGGCACAACTCATGGATGGCTCCCCTACAAAACATTATTAATACAGAGAAAGGCACTAACACAGTCAAAAAACAGAAGAAAATTTAGCTTAGCATTGGACATGTAATGATACGTCAATATCAGGAGATATGGCAGGAGGGAGCATACTGTGGGTTGCCCAGAAAAATCTGTCACCTACAAGAGGTTTCTTCAATTATAATTTCACAACTTTCTATACCTAGGTATATACCCAAGATAACAAGGGCTAGATAACATAATTTTCAGGTTTCCTCCCTCTCAAAAACTCCCGCTGAAATGTACATTTCCTTTATCTCACTTCCTGGAGAGATGTTTAGAAATCAGTTAGGAGCAGTTTGTAGAAGCACTTAAGTTTACAAAAATAAAGGGTAAATATTTTTTATGCTTAAAGTAAAGCTTCCAGTTTCCCCTCTTTACTGCATGGCTTCCTTCCCCAGATGAGGAGGGTTTCCCAACCATCAAGTCACAATGACAGTCACAGCAGATACAAGTATCTGCTGCAAGCCTTCAGTTCTGGGACCAATTACACATTCACCTGCAAAAATCTAATTTGTGCTTTCCTCGTTGTGATAGTGGGACACTTGTAAATTGTGAAGGTTCACTTTTTAAAATACCAGCAATCTCATTACACCTGCTAGGAGAGTGGCACAAGTGCTACCATCAAGATGGAATATTATCAGAAGTTGCTGTTATAAGCAAAATCTTTGGGTAAGAAAAATCTGTTGGGCTATATATCATCTGGAGGAAGTCCAAACCAACGACCAGTCTGAGATCTCTTCACATTCCTATGGAGTGCAGATTGAGAACTGGAAGCAGATGTGTAGTCTTAAGACAATTGTACTCCATCAGTTGTACATTCTGAGCAGTCCAAGACTGTTCCACCTGCTGATATCAACCCTGCTCTTGACAGGCTTTATAAGGAGCCTGGTAAAATGTGTATATTACACTCATTTCAAGTCCCTATTATCACTTTTGCTCCAGACAGAAACCTCCTAAAACAACAAAGTGATATCCTGGCTGATAGCCAAGCTGTAATGGCTGCTCATTACAGTGCTCATGTTACAACCAAAATGAGTCACTGCTTGAGTGGAAGTTATCCCAGAAGCATCTAGATGAAGTAGGAAGTAGTTTCAGAGATAACACACTGCCCTCTGAATCATTATTTTTTACTATGATTTGTGAGATGTAGTACTGAGAATAGAACAAAGCCTACTGTTAGGATTTGTTCATGCATGCAACGCAAAGAATCCTTACACCAAAGGAATTTGTTCATACACGGAATGAAATAACAGATAACTGAAGCAGATAAACAGCGGGAAGGACAAAGAAAATTAAACAATTCTAAACAGCATAGTAAGAAGCATGAGCATGCACATAGCCTAACCACTGCGGAGGGATCCATGTTCTTCTGAGAGCCCAATAATGCCCACTTTGCTGCTTGATGGGGTCATAGAATCCCAGAATCATTTATGTTGGAAGAGACATCTTGAGATCATCTAGTCCAACTCCTCTGGTTCAAGGAACATCAGACAGAGCAGGTTGCGCAGGACCGTGTCCAGTCAGGTTTTTAATATCTCCAGTGATGGAGACTCCCCAATTTCTCTGGGTAACCTGTTCCAGTGTTTGACCACTCTCATTAATTTTTTTTTTTTTTTTTTTTTGCTTGTGTATTTGTGTTCAGGTGGAAATTCCTGGGTTTTAAGCTGTGCCTATGGCCTCTTCTCCTGTTAGCAGGCACTACTGAGAAGAGTCAGGCTCCTGCTTCTTTTTTTCCCCCCTTCCATCAGATATTTATACACATTGATAACACTCCCTTAAGCCTTCTCTTCTTGGGGTTGAGCAACCCCAGATCTCCCAGACTCTATTAATAGTAATTATATTCCAGTCCCTTAATCATCTTTATGGACCTTTGTAGTCATGTGGATTGTGTTCAAGGTTTAAAAAAAAAACAAAATCCAAACAATTAAAAAGAAAAAAAAGAGACATGAAAGATCCCTTGTAATTTTGTTTGCTGTGAAGTTTAATATCCTGGCCAAATTACCAACAGAGGAGAATGTTCTTCCTGATTTTCATGTGTTAAGCACATCCATTAATTTTAGAAATAGTATGTAACATTTATTAAGACCACAGTTTCCCTTGTGAAGGCACCGCATCCTTGGTAAAAGTGGAGCATTCTCTGTACCACCCAGAAAATTTAAGTAGTGTACCAGAATCTCAAGATACAGCAGGCTTCAAATCAACCTATTAACGAGAGCAGTGATTACCCTAGAGACAGCATGGGGCAAAAAACATTCTCATAGCACAATTCCCATAAGGGAGAAGTCACACATTAGGCAGAATGTATGCTCTAGTCCCCAGACAGCCCTGAGTTTTGTGACTGCTCTTCACAGACAAACAGCTCTACCTTTAGAAGGACACAGCTGGATATGAGACTGTTGTTAACACAAATGAGATTTGGAGTATAAAATCAGCCTGTAATAAGTTTAAGGAGCCCCAGACTGCTAAAGAACTGGTTCCAGTTTTAAAATTGGTTCACCTGGTCAGTCTTGTAGTATCAGTTTCCTTTTACTATCATCTCTATTACCTTGTGTGCACAATAAGTCATTCAAGATTTCTCCTGCTACTGATTCTTCTCCCCTTCACAATCTAAGTACATCCTCAGGACTCCTCCCCGCCCTTCTCCCTAGGCTCTTCCGCTATCTCAAGCCTGTATCTCTGAGACAGAAGAGGCATAACTGGAGAAAAGCTAACATGCCTACAGTTCCGCAGGACCAGCCCCCAGGCTTGAGTTACTTACAGTGATGGGCAGGTCTAGTGGGTTAAGCAGCTTGTCCTGCTGGCAGAAAGCAAAAAAAGGCACAAAAAGAAGCAGACAGGATTTAGCTCAGAGTCCAGAAATAAGGCACAAACAAGGCACTAGAGAAGAAAGGCTTAACACAGCAAAGCTACACAATACAGACATATGCACATCTTGTATGTAGTTTAGATCTTGGGGTCTTCCTCAGAGCAGGACAGGTGTTTCATTCCTCACAATTGCCAGTGGGAATATCTCCCTATGACTTAAGAAAGGTCCCTTTTTTGGGGGAGTGGGAGATGGAGTGTTTGTTTAGTAAGTACATACAACCCCAAGGACTCTACCCAGCCTACCTCTTCCTTATGGAATTAACTTTCTTAAAAAAAAAAAAAAAAAAAAAGCCATGCTGTATAGAGGATTACTTTCTGTCTCTCAAGGCCTTTCAGATTCCTTTCTGAGCATTTCCTAAACATAGATATGCTGCTCCAGAACACATTATTAATGGGATGGTACTTTTTCTCTTATGTTGTTACACTGAAACAGCTACTTAAATTCTTGGCAAGGTCTGAGGTCTGTCTTTCCCAGAGAATACAATTTCTGAGGCATAAAGTAAATAGCCAGTCAGTAACCATTTTTCAGGTTTAAAGTAAAAAAGCAAGAACAAACCTGTCTCTTGTCCTCAGGTGCCTTCAGGAAGAGGGCATTGATGAGGGCAATGGCATATGTCTGAATCTCTTGGTTTGAGCTGCAGAAACAAATAGGAGGTTCATTAAGAGAATAGACAGTTCAGAATATTACAGCTTGCTGCTTTGCCTGCACCATAAGAACATTTAATACAGCTGTCTTGCATTTCAATGGATGAGCGGGACTGAGATAATCTACTTTCATGCCATCTAACTCTTCACAAGGCCTGCAAAAAGCTGTCAGAAATTGCTGACTGATAGCTCCATTATTCAGAAGATAGTGTAGATTGCAGCCCAGCAGAGCTCAGAGTTCCACACCACCACACTTTATTTCCAATGCTGAATCTACCTCTGTAAAGCCTAGTCATACTGTTGTCTGTTATATGGATACAGCTAGAAACTTATACGGAGCAAGTAATTTTTCTCCCCTATGTCAATGGAAGCCACCAAATACAAATGGAACTAAGGGGGAAGCATGCCGCTCTTCATGGCATTGCCTTCCAACCTCAATAGTTTGGCCCAAGCTACATGTCTTATTTTCACTGAAGAGCTTAGGGTGCTTAGTTCCTTCCTAGATCATGCACAGCATGTGGTTTCACTTGTGATGTTCTGAACAAGCTTCCAAATGCTGATAACACTCTTTTCCACCCCCATCTTGATGCTCTATCAAATCCCGTTTTGTTTCTTGCTATACTACTACTCTTTGTGGTGGGTGGACCTTGGATGGATGCTAGGTGGCCACCAAGCTGCTCTATCACTCCCCTCCTCAGCAGGGCAAGGCAGAGGAGAAAATAAGATGGAAAAAACCCTCAGGAGTCAAGAGAAAGACAGTTTAATAAAACAGAAGCCAAGGCTGCACGCAGAAGCAACAAAAGATTTTTTTTCTTTACTTTCCCCCATCAGCCGGTGACGTCCAGCCACTTCCCTGGAAGCAGGGCTTCAGGATGCGAAGCAGTTGCTCCAGAAGCCAAATTTCACACAAACAAATGCTGTGCCCCCGGGCTTCTCTTATCTTTTATTGCTGAGCTTACATCATATGGTATGGAATATCCCTTTGGTCAGTTTGGGTCAGCTGTCCTGGCTGTGTGCCCTCCCAAGATCTTGGCCATCCCCAGCACACCGCTGAGAGGAAAACATTGGAGACAGCCTCGAAGCTGTGCTGAGCACTGCTCAGCAGCAGCCAAAACACTGTTGTGTTATCAGCACCTTTCTTGTTACCAATACAAAGCACAGAACTGAGGGCTGCTATGCAGAAAATTAACTCTATCTCAGCCAGACCCAAAACACTCCTGGGAGACTTCTGCAGAACTTCAAGCTCTTCTGATTAACTGAAGTCCAGTGCATCACCTAAACAAACTTGTGTGTGTGTATACTTAAAAAAAAAAAAGTATGTGTATATATATATGTGTGTGTGTGTATATACATATAAAATTTAACTTTTATAAAACATCTAAAGCTAAAACATCTTCTAGCTTAAATAGCTATTTTCCCCACTTTGGTGTTTATCCCTGGCATATCTGTGGATAACAACCATATCCTTTATTCTACTGCTCCCTTCCACATCTTAATTTTGGTCAATCTGCCATACTTCAAACATGCAAATGTTCACACATCATCTTAGGTTTTCCTTGGGCTTCCAAGCTTTGCAGGTCTCTGTGACTTCATCTCTTCTACTCTTCTTTTCAACATTTGCTGCTCTTTTCACCACACTGCTTGCTTTTTGACACAGCAAAACAATTTTAAAATTAATTTCTCCTCTTCTAATGCATCTCTTTCAGACTTGTTTCCATGGACTTGCTCTTCCAAAACCTATCCTCTGCTAAAGACTGCTCCCTCCTGATAGTCGTGCCAAACAAACACCGGCATATTATGACTTGCTTTCCAGCCTCCCTTTCTACAATATGCCCTGCATAGATACTTTGTTCAGCAACCTTCTGTGTTCTGGAAGCACTTGAGCATATGAGCATGTAACATACTCATATGCATACGAGCATATGAGTATGTTAAAGTAAAATATCTTTACCATACTTTAAACTTTAATATACCGCTAAAGTAAAATATCTTTGTTCAAGACATATACTCATGTGCTTAAGTGTTTCCAGGACCCAGAACATATTTTTCCAGGATCTTACTTTTTAAAAAATCTGTGAGAAATCCTAAAGTTCAAGTAAGATGTCATTTCAATTATACTTTAAAAAGAGCATCTTTAAGTGTTTTAAACATAAAAAGGTGTATTTTCAACTTAACAGCTATTAATAAAATTGATTTAAATCACACCACTGTTGGGTGGACACTCACACTTGCAGATGAGAAATCAGCTGCCCCACGGTGATCTCTTCTGCTATCTTCTGATATAGAGTCTGACTGTTTAGCACCATGCTTTCTAGAATGGCTAGGGATCGTTGAAGGATGGAGACATCTACCATAGGCTGACTCACATACCCTGCAATCTAAAAACAGATGAACCAGCAGGTCAACAGATGCCCATCCAGGAAACATTGTGGTGAGTGAGACAAGCTAAGGGAGACAGGCCTCAGAAATCTGGGTGCACTGTGCTCTCAGTGACTACTCAGCTTCTCAGAGTCATCTTGCTCTTCCTGGAAGCTGCATCAAAGCATGAAAAGAAATAGCATCCACTCACCTGCTTTACCCAAACTGACCTGTTTGATGAAGGTTATTGAGACCATGTCCCAAGAGACAATACCATGGTCCATCAGCTCCAAGAAGGCAGTCAGAGTGAAAGCCAACATCTCACTGTAACTGAGAAAATGAATAATGCAGTTACAAGAGATCTGGTAGCCCGGAAAAAGCCTGTCTGAGCTCAATAAGCTGGATAAGAGAAAAATGTCACCACCTTTCATACATCATAAATGTCTCCTCTTTTGCCTCATTGAGTTTAGCAAATGACTAGAAAAATTTTGTCTCAATTAATAGATCAGCATTTGCTATGAAGTTAGTTGCTTAATGCCATACCAGCAAGCAAAATTAGCCACTTATTTGAAGGCCCTGCTCCAGAGTCCTGGAATACAGGAAACTTACTGGGACAGAAGCTTGGTTCCGCTCTCCACAAGCCGTGTCAGCACTGTAATCCCTTCCATGTTGATGAACTCTGTGGCAAAGGTCACATCTGCTGAAAGTTTAGCCAGTTCCTTCATGGCATCCAGTCTGGCTTCCATACTGTGCGACTGGATCCTCTCCATCAGCTGGCGAGCTGCCCTAGACTGGGAGGAAAGAGAGATGCTGCCAGACAAAGACTAGTCACCTGCAAACCAAGTTCTGCCAGCATCAGCATTCTGTCAGAAGTCCATGGATGGGCAGAGAGAGCACAGCAAGGGTAGAGAGGTACCAGCAATAAGAGGATAAAGTATCAGCAGTCAGCAAGTCTAAGACAGACTAAAAAAAGGCTGCACTCAGCAACAGTCACAACCAAGCAGGAGGTGAGTAAAATGCTGTTTTATATGTTAGAGTAAACGCTTGTTTTTCTTCCTGCTGAAGTGAGTGGAGGTGGATATAGAAATATGAAGTGAGACCATTAAGGAAATACAATGTTAAGAAGAATCTCTCATAGATTCAAAGAGAAGCACAAGCTCATTTTGTGTATCCACACGACATTCTGTAAGTTTTCTCAGACATAGATCAATGATATCCTCTCAACCTCCTCTCATTCAAATAACTTCTTCCTGTTCTGCTCACTCAGATATATGCCATGACACTTGCACAGAAAAAGTTTCAGAATTTCAATAAAAAGGAAGCTGCAGCAAGTCTGCAAAAGACAACTGTTGAGATCACAATAGCAAGAATTCACTAGGAACGACCCCCCCTCTGCATCAAATTTTTCTCTTCTTTTAATTTCTGCATTAAGGCACCAGTACTGTTGCTTTCCAACTGATGGTATTAACTGCACTTATACTGAGAATGCATCTATCAGATACTTTACAATATGCTAATCTAGGAGATGCAATAAAAAGTAGACTGGATTTATTTACAGGAAGTCCTATAAAAGGGCAGAGCATCCAAGGAATCTAAGGAATGACACACACCACAACCAAGAAGGAAAACAAGAGTGTGCGCCTCATTGTGCAGAATGGCCCGCAAGAAAGGTAAGCCCCCTACAACTTAGGGAGAAGGAGAAAGAAAAGCTGAGAGGCAAGAAACAGCCTGTCATATGAGGATAGCTAGTGAGAAAAAGGAATGTGAGGAAGCATTTACCGGGGAGATTGCCAGTTGTAGTATAGTTCCATTCTTGATGTCACAGCGAGTCTGAAAGAAAACATAAACTTTAAATTGCAGAAAAGCAGGAGGGAAAGAATGCAACTGGATCTACAATGCACATTTGTATGCACAAGTAAAGGAGTTCCTATACTACACAACCCTACTGAAGGTACTGTATTGCATCACTGGGTCCTCACACCTGTAAGCGTGCAAAGGGAGAAGTGGTAGGCTCCACAGTTGAATGACACCATTGAAGTCTGAGTATTTTTGATAGCAGAGATGCTGCCCCTCAAGGATTAGTGATAGTATTGTTCCACGACACTAGTCCAAGGCATTCTGCACTCTTGCTCAGGACATAACTGCTACCCCTCACACTGACCTGCTCTGTGATGTACAGCTGAGGACCATCAGCATACCGCAAGGTGTAGTATTCAGGGTTTGGCAACGACCACCTGGCAGAGGAAGAAGAAGGATACATAAGCTTCTTCCTCCTCTTTCTTCTGGCTCTCAATAAACAGGAGCTTGATCCCAGGAGGGTGGAAAAGAACTTTGAAGCAAAGTTTTAACATGAGAAATTAGGTCTCCCAAAGAGGAGAGAAAACACCTTCCTCTTGAGGGGAGATGGGACTTCAGTCTACCCTACGTCAAGCTCTGTAGAATGTCTGAAAGAGGCCTGCACTTCAGGAACAGCAAGATGGGCCAATCCTCAGAAACACTGACCTTAGGGGCATACATATGCACACGCTCAGAAGTGGAATAAAGATGCAAAACCCCTGCTTTCCAGGAGATCTTTTTCTTCCCGATTTAAAACCTAGCCCATTCCATGGCCAAAACTGGCAGCAGGCAGCATGGATCGTGCATAAGCAGCAGAGACTTTCCACAGTACCCCAACAAGATTTGTCAGGGGGACAGACCTTCTTCACAAGGGTTCCCAGAGAACTACTCACCCATCACAGACCTCCTTGATGATGGATGCAAGAGGCCTTTTCTAGAACAGAAAGAGAGTCCTCAGTAGCCATGTTCCTCTCAAACAGAAAGGAACACTGCCCATTTCTATGCTTCCCACATTCCAGTATCAAGGCTATGGTGCATCTCCTCCCCCATCTGGTTACCAGGTCTCACCTGATCTATTTCCAGCAGCTGGGCATTGGCACCTGGCCACTCAACAGCTACTTTCACAATGTCCGAAGGTGGTGGCATTGCTCCAGACTCCTGCAGGTACCTTTACAACAGCATACACCCCCACACCTGTTTAAGAGAAAGCATAGTGAGCAGTTCTCTGAAAATGATTTCAATTGTTATGTTGCATCTAACACCAAACTTCAAAACACTACATAAGACCAGCCTTATGGTTTGCTGGGCCTGCCAGGGACAACATCCAGTGTACCAGAGATTAAGGCCTCATACCAAAATAGCACATTGTGAAATTGTACGCCCAACCTTATGACCTAAGGAACATTTCTGAGAGCTTGTTGGGGTACTCACACAAGAAGGAGAGTCACTTTGATCAGCAAAGCACCATATTCCACCCACTGTCCGTACTGACAGCTCAGTTTACAGAACTAGTAAAGTAATTAGCTCCCTAGGCTTAGCTACTAGAGGGGGAACATGCTATCCAGGTAGCCCCCCTCCCATGGGCTGGTGTTTACTGATGCCCCATTCATATTTCTCAGATACCCTGATCCACTCAGGATACCCAAACAGGCTCCTAAGGCAGAGTACCAGCAGCTAGCTCTATCCCATTCCCTTCCTAGAACATCATAAATCCAAAACATGAATGTCCAACACAGAAGAAAAGTTAACTCAGCATTTGCTCTGGAGGTCTACCTTTCACTCCTTTATCTGCCTTAGAGCATAAGCTTGTGTCCAGGGTTTGGTCGCAGACAGTTGTCAGACATGCTGTTTGTGCTTCATCTGGTAGCAAGGGGCTGTAAAGAAATGTACTTGTTCAGTTCCTTTTGAATCCACTCCTGGGTGAAGGGAGTAGCCTGGCTCTCTCCCACAGAGCCATAGGGAGAAAGTCACATGGGAGAGAGACAACCCTCCCCATCAGCAGTTCTCAGGAACAAAGACTTCAAGCTGCCAAAAATGAGATCTGACCAGACACAGAAGTAGTCCTGTCCTTAAGGACTCCTCCTGAGAATCAATTTTCAGCATAACCTGAATGACATGGTAAGCTTCTGAAGAACAATTTCCCAACTCCTATGGAAGCTCCTATTTCTCCTATTGGGGCATCCCAATCCCTCCTTTCCAGAATTGAGATGAGACAGCACTAAGCAGAGGCATTGTTTCATGATGAACATACTTTCCTGACTTCCCTGATCAACTGGGAAAGAGATGCTAAGGCTTGAAGGAAACTAGCAGCCTTCGGAATTTTCCTGATGCAAGGAAAGTAAAGGAGAACTTTCCACAGATCAGCAAAGACCAAGCATTGGCAGATACCTGGCCCAGGAAATTGGACTACATGACTGTCCTGAAAAAAGGAACTTCTCTGCATTTCTTCACAAATCTTCTGCCCTTTCTTCCCAAATTTTTATTACCAGTGTTCTATTCTCATTCCAAGGCACAAACATACAATTTACTCTTCATAAGAGAGACACATTAACTTGCAGCAAGTACGTTCCCAAGAGGCCTCTAACCCTAAACGCATACACAGCTGCTTGTGCTATTTTCGTACCTGTTACAATCAGTAAATTGGACTCTATTCCTTTCGTCTACACTCATCGTGAAGCAGTTTGTCTTCTTTTGTCCAAAGTAAACTAGGAATTCAGGCAATAAAGCATAAGGAATCCAGGATCAGAAGAGCACCCTGCCTCACTGCATAAGCAGAGCAAAGCACCTGGGAATCTGCATAAAGACAGGAATGCTTTGAACCCAGATATACTGCAGCCCCCTGTACAGCACTTATTATTGAGCAAGCCTACCTATACCAGTTATCCTTAGCCTGTTTACAAGTCAGTGCCCAATATTTGATATTTCTGAGGGTAGGAAAAGTCTGCCAGGCATGCCACACTGCAAATCAGAAGTGTCCCTCCTGATCCTAAAAACCTGACTTTCTCCAACATCAAAGTACAGTGTAATAAAGAAACAAGGCAAAACCAGGAAAGCCTGCTGAGCCAACGTACTCTCTAGCATCAGCCATAAGAATTCAGAGCTTACCCAATCCTTCTGTCTCGCAAAGAGATAGATGAACCTAATAAAACTATGAATCAGTCTTTCTCACTTCCTTTTCCTGAATTACACACACACACGCACACACACACACACACAAATAAATAAAAACACATTTAGATTTTCAAATGCCTTTTGCAGCAATAGTTCAAACCAGGGGTAACTCATCAACTAAATCTTTAAGTACACCATGGCAGTTACTAGTATAGAAGCAGTAGCACAACTCTGTACATATTCCCCAGAAAAAGTGCCCAATTTGCATGACACTCCCAGTTCTGCAGAATATACAGGTTTCCATTGATTAAGTCTAGAAACAGACAGGCAGTTCCCAAATGGTATGTGATTTCCATTCACTGTTCTCCATTCAACAACTATGATGCCCTAAAACGGAAAGCCTAAGAAATCTTAGTCATATGGCGTAAGCACATGTCATCTCCAATAATGGGACTGGCTTGCAATAACTGAACAGATAATTCCTTCTCCCACAAGTGAACCCACTCACAACTAGAAAACATCTAAATCAATTCAGTGTGCAAGGCACAGCAAATACACAGTGAAGAGGCAAGGCTCAAAGATTACTTCCTTGAGTATTGAAAATTGAACCTGCAAGTCTTTTAACTAATATACTCATGAGTAATTAGTTTCTAATTACCACTTCTCCCTTCAGCCTCCTGCAGTACAGTCATAGTCTTTTATTTGTACTGCAACTTACATTACAAGTTGCTACTGAAGAGTACAAGGAAATACAGTATTTTATGTGCCAAAACAAAGACACCCAGATTACTATAGGTAGAAGCCTTTACAAATCTCTAACTCATCTTCTCCCTTGCAAAGAATATGCATCATTCAGGGAGAGGAAGTGCACATTAAAACAAAACCATTATGATATTATGGGAAGTTCTGCAGAAATCATAGAATCATTTAGTTTGGAAAAGGCCCTCAAGATCATAGAGTCCAACCGTAAACCTAACAAGTCTACCACTAAACCATGTCCCTAAGCGCCACATAAATATACAGTCTCCTGTTTCATCAGAAAAAGCCCTACAGAGGTTGGCCCATAGCTCCTAGAGGCAATGCACTCTACCTGCAGCAACCTTGATATCCTCACCGCTGAAAACAGTAACCAATTAAGTTGTATTACACTACCTTCATGTATCAAAAAAAGCTTTCAGCTGCATACAGAAAGTAACTTGCCATGATAAGTTAGACTACTTCTGCCCCAAACTTCTTCCATAAATAAGCACCCACTCATGACTGGAAGTCATGTTCCCTGTTCCAATCGGTACTCAAGGCACAGCAAATACGCAGTGAAAGAAACAGAGCTTAAGGGCTGTTTCTTTGCACAGCAGCACCATGGAACAGATACCCCATGAGCCTACCAAGGAAGAGAATCAAACATCAAAATGAATTAGCTAAGCAGAGCCTGGAGAAGAAGGAATTAAAAATTAAAAAAGGGAGGAAACTCTTCAGACAGTCTGGGTCAAACTCTTTGAAGGACCTACAGAGATCAGTGGCTCAGCAGAAACAGCCTTCCAGAAGAGGACAATGAAGACTGGACTACAATTACAAAGGGTACTTCAGGTCAGCCTCTTAACATGAGGATGTCTGTCAAAAGCATTCTTTGAAAAGATTTCACTGTATGTCTGCAGACAAGAGAGTTGACAGATTTTAAATTTTACAGTGAATACTTTGCAGCGCACCAGCGATATATTTGATAAAATGACTGTTCAGAAGCTCTTGGGAAGAAGCAGACCATAATTTTGCATAATCGTGATTATCAGTCACTTACAGGTCTCTCTTCTTCTCAACCACAGCACGTAAGCAATTCTCAAAGTTTTATACAGGGAGACAGCAGTCAAGCTGAAATCCATCAAAGATGAATTCACTCTGCTTCTGCAAAGCAAGTTCCTTCATACAAAGCAGTGTCATAGGGGTAGTTGCAACGCAAGGAGAAATCAGCAGAGCTGCTAATAACACACTATTCAAGAGACTTCTGAGAAGCTTCAAACTAAAACAACTAGAGTATTTCAAACAGAATTTCCCTATTCACAAACTCAACCTTCATTACAGAGAGAAAAAAGTGTGCTGCGCACAGAATGAAAATGAGGAGGATGAAAGAACATTCCATGAAAAAGAAAAGCTGCCTAGTAGAATCGCCCAGTCAACGAGCATTAATACCTGCAGCTTCTGAAGCCTGTAGATGCGCAAGACATCCTAGTCAGTTCTCAGCAAGTTCTCAGATGGTGGTAGTGACAGGCCAAACAAGAGGTGTAACTGTTATTAGCAGAGTGACTAACTGGACAAGCGTGCAGAGAAGACAGCTTCCCTGAGCAAGTAGCATAAGAGAGTAGCAGAGTCCAACCGGAGGAATACGTACAGTTTTCTATGTTCTCTCATATAACAAGCAAAGAGAAACATACTTCACTAGAAAAACCAAAGAACCAGGTGATCAGATTTTCCGTCTCTGGAATCCTACATTCCTCCAAAAGCCTTCCACAGCTGCCCTTGGGCTGCAACACTAAGCCTATGACAGTGGACTACTGCCTTGCGCATTCCAACAGGGCTGGGCGGAGACCATCGCTCAGCAAGGACAGAAACTGACAGCAACAGGCAAGAAGAGAACCGTTTTTTTATTCTTTTTAATCAGTTAAGTGAACCTTAAGAAAGCAGCAGCCAGTCAGCAACTCCCGCAGCCTGGGCCAGAACTCAGTTTAAGGCGCCCAACAACGTTCCGTGCTGCCCATTTTATGCCTCAGGCCCACTCGGCTCCCGGAGAAGCAGCCAACTGCGGCCTTCTCGGACGGCGCCTCTGCCCGACAGCGACC
>NW_010323247.1:895-1840 GCF_000700745.2 Antrostomus carolinensis | reverse complement strand
TCCCGGGGGAGGGGCGAAGGAACCCGCCTGCCCAGACCTGTCCCCGGGAGAGCTGGGAACAACCGGCCCGGCCGCGGCTCCCGGGACTCGCACGTTTCCCTCATCCCCGAGTTTCTTCCCGAGATCGGGGCAGTTTGGAGGCTGGGAGGGAGAAACCCAACCTGACCCCCCCTGCCTGAGGGGAGAACTTCATCGTGAGAGCTCAGCCCGCAGCCTCCCAGGAGCTGCTGCTGCTCTGACCTTCCTTTGAGCTCTGTCCCACCCTCCCCCAGGTCCTGGCAGGTGGGAGAAACGACGTTGAGGTTCCTTCAAGCTTCAAACCATGAGCTGGTTGTGCTGCTGCTGGGGATGCCGGGGCTGAGAACTCCAACCTTTGGAGAAGGAAGATGCTCCAGACCAGTAACTACAGCCTGGTGCTGTTCCTGCAGTTCCTCCTGCTTTTCTATGACCTTTTTGTCAACTCCTTCTCAGAGCTGCTGCGCATGGCCCCCGCTGTCCAGCTCGTCCTCTTCATGTGAGTCCTGGCTGCCTGGGATGGGGGAGCACAGTGAGGGGTTGGGGTCTCACCATATCTCTCTTTCTCCTCTCCTGCAGCATCCAGGACATTGCTATTCTCTTCAACGTCATCATCATCTTCCTCATGTTCTTCAACACCTTCGTTTTCCAGGCTGGTTTGGTCAACCTTCTTTTCCACAAGTTCAAAGGGACCATCCTGCTGTCAGCAGCTTACCTGGCACTCAGCATCTCCTTCCACGTCTGGGTCATGGTAGGTTGAGGGTGGGCTCCTCCAAAGGACACCAGGACAAGGAGCACGAGCTTTGCTGGTCACAACCCCCCTGCTCCCTTCAATCAGGAGAGGATAAAAACCCCAATAAATCACAATTTACCACCAATGTGGTGTCTCTTGGCCTGACCCCCCCGGGGGTGTTGAGCTTCCCCCATCCC
>NW_010323247.1:0-844 GCF_000700745.2 Antrostomus carolinensis | reverse complement strand
TTTCCCTGGAGGGAATTTTCCCTGCTGGTGCTGGGCTAATCTCCCCTGAAATCCCTGACAGCAGCTCCTGCTTCACCTGGGATTAATCCCCAGCAAAGGCCAAGGCTGGGGGCAGCCCCCCCTCGCCCCCCCTGCTGGCATCAACCAGCCCCAGGGGCTGGCGGGGTCCTGGCTCTGCCCCAGGCACCACCTTCCCCCTTTTCTCCCCCAATTCTTGTCCCCAGCCCCTGGGCACCCTCCTCCCTTGGGGGTCTCATCCTCTGGGTGAGGGTCCATCCCCACCCCACTGCTCTGGGGGCTGGGGGAGCACTTTGAGCTGTGCTGGGGGGCTCGTGCTGGTGGTTCCCACCCCCCCAGGCAGGGGCTGGACGGGGATTTGCCCCGGTCTGGGGTGAGAACAGGTCCCAGCTCGCTCCCTAAATCCCCCTGAGCTGCTTAACCTTTGTGGTGGGTGGGGGGCTCCTTCCCCAGCCCCTGCACAGCAGCTGAGGGAGCCAGAGGGGGGGGGTGCTGTCCCCAAACTAACAGAGGGGTCGTTCCTGGCTCCTGTCTGTCTGTCTGTCCCCTCAGAACCTGCGCTGGAGGGACTCGGGCCGCTTCGTCTGGACTGAAGGGCTCCAGACACTCTTTGTTTTCCAACGGCTGGGTAAGGACTTGGGATCTCGGGGTCCCTGGGGGGGGTCCCACCCCTTTTGGGGGATCCTGTGAGGGTGAGGGTGGGGTCCTACCCCTTTGGGAGATGCTTTGGGGGTGAAGGTGGGATCCTCACCCCTTTTGGGGGACCCTGTGGAGGTGAAGGTGGGATCCTCGCTCCTTTTCGGAGATCCCATGGGGGTGAGGGTGG
>NW_010323246.1:7533-8245 GCF_000700745.2 Antrostomus carolinensis | reverse complement strand
CTGACCAGAGACAAAGATCTCAACATAGCTGTCCTGTCCCATTCTTACAAATTGAGGCAGATAGATAGTAATACAGGATGGTATGAGGACAGATGGATCACTACATGGACTGGATGGTGAATACAAGTCATTTATAAGTGTCTGTTCATGGGGCTGAGGGACCAGATTCCTCCCAGAGATGAGCTCATCCCGCTGTGCCGGGAATGCCATGACCCGAAGGGCTTGGAGCCCTGTGACAGGGGGTGCAGAGCAGCACCACAAAGGGCCCTTTGACTGCAACCAGACTGGGTGAGCTTTGAGACACCCACAGATCCTCAAAACACCATGTCACTTGAGAGGAAGCCAGCTGCCCTTTGGCAATGGGAGGCATGCACGCGTTCAGAGGCCATGGATCCATGGGCAGGAGAATACACAGCAGCACACAGCTGGGCACAGGCAGCAGAGCACACGTCAACACAGCAGCATGTAAGAGGGTGGAAATATTCAAGCAGAAAAAAACAGGCAGAGACTTGGAGACACCCAGCAACACATGCACACACATGTGCACACACCCTGCCTGCCAAGGTTCGTCTGCCCAGATTGAGGACGTGCTCACCAACGTTCCACAGGCTCTCAGTCATGACCAAGGGGCCATGAGGAGGTGTAAAGATCATAGAATCATAGAATGTTGTGAGTTGGAAGGGACCCACAAGGATCATCCAGTCCAACTCCT
>NW_010323246.1:0-7390 GCF_000700745.2 Antrostomus carolinensis | reverse complement strand
CAACCTTTTCCCCATGCCAAATTCCCCCCCCCCCTGCCACATCTTCCTGACATTTCCTCTGCTCCTGGCATTCATTGGTGGCCAGAGAGAAGAGATCAGCGCCTGCCCCTCCTTCTCCCCTTGGGAAGAAGTTCTAGACCATGATGAGATCTCCTCTCAGTCTCCTCTTCTCCAAGCTGAACAATCCAAGTGACTTCAGCCTCTCCTCATATTGCTTCCCCTCTAAACCCTTCACCAATTTTGTGTCCTCCTCTGGACACTCTCCAGTAGCTTTAGATTCTTTTTATCCTGTGGTGTCTAAAACTGCCCCCAGTACTCTAGGAGAGGCCACACCACAGATGAACACATGCACTGAATGTATATTCACACCCAGCAAAATCTGGGATGGGAGCACACGTGGACAACACAGGTATCCCCACTAAAGGATCTACTCCCTGTAGCAGAAAATACAGAGAATCTGATGTGAATACAGGAATTTACACCCACCTCAGGTGGTACAATACCCTGTGCAGCTTCAGGCATCAACAAGGGTAACAAGCTCAATCATAGCCTGTCGCATTTAATCTTGGAGATATACAGATGTGTTTGAAATTTCCCTTTACAGTGTAGCAGAGGCAGACCAAAGCTCCTGTTTTTTGGGGGATTTGGGTACTTTTGCCACTTTCTCTAAAAAAAAAAAAAAAAAAACCTAAAAAAAACCACACAAGCAAACAAAATAAAAGTCATATTCCAGAGATTATATTTCTGGTCAAGTAAGATTCTCTGTTCTTGCACCAATATTTGTGTCAGGTGCTGGTGTTAAATGACTTCAGAGAGATGTAGAGAGCAATGGGCTGTGAGCACATAACTGAAAACAGAGCAATCTGGGGGCTGGAGCTCTTTCCTCACTCCCTTACTAAGAGCTATGGGCTTTGGGTGGGTGGATGAAGCGGTAGCTTGGGAACAATTCCTGTCAGCAATGTGGTGACATGTTATCTCCAAGGCCAAGGGAAAGGGGAACCTGAAAGAGAAGCTCTCCAAGGAAATCAGGTAGCCCAGACTCCCTGTCCAGTCCTTTTTATCAGTTGACAAAGGTTGAGATAAGGGGGCTAAAGGGCTAAGGTTGAGATAATAAGGTCCCACATATCTCTAGGTCCCAGCCCCAGGGTTGTGCTCTGCGGAGGTTATTGTAATTCAGTTGCTGACTCTTTTCTCAATGCCAAGGTGACCTATTAAGAACTTAATATCAGATAAAAAAACATCCCTTGAAGCCTTTCTAACCTTCATAATCTATGTTTATCCACAGGGGAAAGAAAAGGGGGAAAAAAAGAGAAAGAGTCAATGCTTATCTTCCAGTATTGCCTCAGATAAGAGAAAAGTACCATCTGGGGACAAAGCTCCACATTTGCCCTTTCTCCCCTCTCATTCAAGCAGCCAGAAAACTGATCCAGTGATGAAAAAATGGATGAGGTCTCTTCCATTCACATCCCATAGACTGATCTTCCACTGAAGACTGCTCTCATCTGCTGATCCACCAACTGTTCCACTGCTTTTATCTCTGATGTCTGACCAAGGAACCTGTATCTCTGCAGGCCAGCCTCAGCACAGACCACCTTTCTCACCAGCCAGTCCCAAATGAGTACCAGTGGTCCCAGAAAGTGCCACCTCCATCAAGACCAAACCCCTCAGCGACAGTCTCTGCTCAGCTATGTCTCACTGAGGCTTTCGCCTTCCCAAGACTTCTTCTCATCTCCCATCAGCCAGTCCCTCATTAGTGACCCAAAGCAATCTCACATGGGTTTTTTTATTCCAAGGCCACCAGAAAATTTGTTGGTCCTCTCCAATAGCATTTGGCTGGATTCACCTGCCATCTCCAGCACTGAGCTACAAAACACTCCTAGTCACCACCGAACAGAAAGACAACTGCCTCTCCAAACTCCTAGAGAAAAGACCACACCAAACACATCCCTGTTCATTTCCTCCCTCTCCATCTCCCCAGTCCTTCTTGAAAGGACCACCAACAACCTCAGCTTAAGGCAACTTCTGAATGGCCCTATGCACTCTATGCAGGCACTTGACAGCTTAAGGCAACTTCTGAATGGCCCTATGCAGGCACTTGATTTCATCAAGTCTGTCCCTTTAGGACCCCCAGAACATCCCAAAACCACCTGTGCTGAGAGCTACTGCGTGCCCTCACAGGAATCATAGTATCATAGAATGGGTTGGGTTGGAAGGGACGTCAAAGATCATCTAGCTCCAACCCCCCTGCCATCAGCAGGGACACCTTCCACTAGACCAGGTTGCTCAAAGCCTCATCCAGCCTGGCCTTCAACACTTCCAGGGAAAATGCATCTACTTCTGATGATGTCACATGAGTAATTGTGAATGGCAGGAGGAAAGCATTAGCAGCCATGGTCCTTGCTCCACCTCAGCTAAGAGAATAAAGAGAAAGGGGCATAGGGGTTCTCAGCTCTGGGACAAGAGGATGAAGGGTGCTAGAATGTAGATGTGACACACAATGAGAGAGAAGAAAAAAGGTCCCAAGCTCAGAGAGCAAAACCCTGCTCCCCTTTGGTGAAAACATGGTGAAAACATGGGTCCAAGCCCAGTATCATGAATTACATCAGAGATCACTGGATATGGAGCAGTAGAGCAGATATCAGCAATCCTTCTTCCCAGCACCCTCCTTTGCACAACCTCTTACTCCAGCCTTTGCTGGTAATAGTGAACGCTTTCTGTTCTCCTTCATCTTCTTATTTGGCTCCAGGTTTAGAGCAGGGGAGTTAGAAAAATCAGAATCTTAAACCTTAGGTGAGCTATTAACTGGCCATGTGACTTTATAGATGCCACCTACCCTGTCAATGCTTCAGTTTCCTTAGTTTTCATTGAAACACTTGTGGATGGGATGATTTTTAGGGGAGAAATTCTGTGGCTGCAGGAAAGGTTAAATGGAGGTTCTTGAGATGTGAAGTATAGACTCAAAAAAACCTACAAGAGTAGCATGCATCACTGCATCCCTCAGCTCAGAGAGTGACCCAAGGGAAACAGCACATTGTACAAACACACAGCCATGATGCTCAGATCATTATTAGGGGCACCTCCAGAGTGGGCTGGGAAGAGTCAAAATTGGTATTGGAAATCTTCAAATGAAAAGTATTGTGGAAATGAAGTAATTATTACCTCCAAAAGCATAAGTATAGCAAATATCTCCAAACCCTTAATCACAGGAGTTCCTTGTACATCAGTCAGGATTAGACAAATGCGTAGTTAAAGCCCTTGATTGAATTATCTAAAAGTAATTCAAGTGAATTTTAAAATAATGGGGTAGTAGGCACATTTTTAACGCTGGTAAATCACCAGCCAGGACCGTCAGTGTAAAGTCTCCATGTACAAAGAGACAAAAGGTGGAAATGCAGCAGTTGAGGACGGAAGGAATGATTTCCTCCCAGCCAAACACACCCCAGCATCTGCAGAGCATCAGCCCAGCTCTATGGAAGCAAAACTGACCACCTCATAGAGGAAACAGAGCCCTTCATGTGCACTTAAAAGGATTAGGAGGTCTGTTGGGACCTGTTCTAAAGGAGTTGTATAGCACAGAGGGCAAGGCACAAGCCACGATCAAGAGAAAATTAAGAGAGCCAGAGGGATTTAGCGAGCGAGTAGTGACATATTATTCCACTTAGATAGAGGCAGGGGACTCCTGGGAGAGGAGAAAGGCTGCCTGAGCCATTCAGGTTGGGGCTTGGCTGCTGAACTGAGGATCAGATCCTAGATCAAACTGTTGGGGACTTTAAGTTGCCCCATCAAAGGAGTTAGAATGGCTTTCATGAGTCCAGTATGATCCTGTAGCACTGAACCAGCCCAAAAGCCCCTCGTCTGATGGAACTCCAGGTGAAATATGAAATGTAGGGACATTCAGAAAACAAAGAGTCTGGAAAAGATGAGCACAAATGGGGACTTGGCAGACCATCCCTAGGGATGCTGTGACTGAACTACGTGATGCACAAGGACCACAGCCCAGCAGAGAAGTCAGAGTAGAGCTAAGAAGAGACAATGTCATAGAATCATAGAATCACAGACTGGTTTGGGTTGGAAGGGAGTTTAGAGATCATCCAGTTCCAACCCCCCTGCCATCAGCAGGGACACCTTCAGCTAGGTGTCCCAAAGCCTCATCCAACCTGGTCTTGAACAGGACTCAAGCTCTTTGCCTAGTTGCAAGTCTGCAACTCACTTGGTGACCCATATCTCCACACCTACATATGAACTGGTTAGCTGATATGATGGACTCGTTACCTCTGTACAATCAGCTTATACCTGGCCACATATCAGTGGAGATCAATAAACAAGTCCTGCTTGAAAACTTGTGGGGACAAAGTGCAAATGTTCCTGGGGTGGTCACTAGCAAAGTAGAAACCATGTCCAAGATGCCACTAATGTGATTCAGTGCTTGGACATCAGAATTTGGAAAACAGCTTAGGACTGTTTATCAGAGATGCTCATGACACTGAGGTGTTTCAGGTCCCTGGGGTGCCCAAGCAGGATCTTCCCCCTCTACCTTGAAGATGTCAAGCAAGGCAGAGATCATGCAGCAAATCCAGATGAACCTTTGATAATGGGAAGATGATGGAAGAATAACCAGGGCATGATCTTAACAAGTTGTTATAGATCTCACCTATTTCCCATGGAATGAGGAGAGACAGCAAGAGCGTGTCACTCACGGGAGATGAGAAATCACTTTCCTCTGGGACCTTGAGGTAACCCAGGCAATGAAACTCTACCCAAAGCCGTTTTGACTTAAGGCTGTCGTTCGAGACAAAGCAAGGTCAGGAGTTCAGCATCAATACAGCAAGTACCAGTCATGACACAAAAGACCCGGGGATCAGATATACCTGGCAAGCACTGCTTGGGAGGAAGGGTATTGAGATGCATAATTACTCCCCCTTTCATCTATGCTGCTCTCCCTCTCAGTTCACATGACTCTCCTGGCTTTTTCCTTGCTCAGGTTCCCTCCAAGCAGGGTCCTAGCCAAGGCACCCCTCCATAGCCACACAGTAGAAGTGATGGTACAGCAGTGGAATGATGAGGGATGTAAGAGCTTATCCCCCTCTTTCACTGAAACAATGATTCAGGCTTCAGTAGAATCACTCCTAAGAGCAACCAGTTATTTATGTGATCACCCTCAGCTTTGTGCTGGAATAATTCAATGAGGTTACTCCAGTTTTACACACTAGTAGCAGTAGGGATTCCAAAGGTACTCATGTGGACTGGTGATGGCAAGAAAAGAAACAGGACCTCAAACTTCCAAAGAAGGAGCAACTATTTTACCTTGAAGTCCTGCCAGAGTGGGTTAGTGTTGGTGTTTCATATTCCCAAAGTTTGGGGTGTTATTTAGTGATATTCCAAGTCAGGAAGATACAATATGTAAAACCCTGTGCATTTCTAGATGTACACTGATCTTCATCCAAACAATAGCTTGAAGCTTCTGCAATATTGAGGATTTGCTTGAAAATAGACCTCTTACTGCAATGACCATTTGCTCACTCTTCCCCAGAGCCTGATCTCCTTTTGAGGGAAAGCCTTCCATGTTTCTGAGGTTTTCTTGTGGTGAAATTAGATCAGTTTCATGAAACTGAAACAAAACACAGTAACCTCAGGTTTGGAGATCTTCAGACTCCCTTGAGGATGCTTCACAGAGCCCTTGGGAAAACAGATTTACAAGTGCCTGGAGCTCACTTGTTTTTTTGTTTTGTTTTGTTTTTTCCTCTCCATGGATCTCCCTCAGAAGAAATAAGGAGGGGGGAGGTTTTTTTAATAATTACTTAGCCAACCCTTATCAAGTTGCATCCAAAGTTTTCTTGGTCCATGGGAAATCACAAAAAAAAAAAAGTAGAGGAGGTGAGTGACAATGCCTGTGCGTCCAGCGCAAAATGAAGGGGAAGACAAAGAGTTTGGGGATGGGCTGACAATTATTTTTGGTCACTTCTAACCCAAAATGTTCCTTTCTGACTGAAGCTTCTCTACGTGTGCAGCAGATGGCGCAGCTGCAGTAGCTGTCCCATTGCCACCCACTGTCCCCACTGCCACCACTGTACCCACGCCAACCCCAGGGCCATCTGAAAGAGTATCCCTCACTAGATGGTGGTCTCATCCTGCCCTTTTTTGGTGGGTCCAGCATCACGCAGCCCCCAGCACTGGATTTTAGTGCTATCATAACAGTTTACAGATGAAAATGGACCACCAGCTGTCCCAAGATCAGGGACACTTCCACAGGGACATGCAGGAGGCACAGCTCCTTCACGCAGAGATGGATGCACCATAAAACCCCGCATCAGTGCCTTCTGGGACACCAGCATCATTCACAGTCCTGAACTCAGCCTGAGCCCTCCAGCCCTTCTCAGGACATTTAAAATGGGGTGAGACAAATGACAGGTGATAAAGGGGACCACAGGGAGCAATCCAGAGTTGGCTCAGGTGCTTCATTTCCATACCAGGAGGGAAGAGCCACATCCCCAGTGCAGGGTGATGCCAGCCTGGGTGATGGAGACCAGAGCCCCACCAGCTGCCCCAGGAGCCAGGAGTTTACTTCCTCCCACTGCCCGCACCCTTTTGGGTCCAGCTGCATTCATCGGAACAGACTGGAGCTTCTCATTGCAGCTGTAATGGTTCCCACTGGACTACTATTTCTGTCTGGGAGTGACAGAGGAAGGCAGTGTGAAGCCTTTATTTTTGGGACTCCAGGCTATCTTAGCAGGCTTTGTGGTTTAAAGGGACATGCCTGCTCCCTTTGTGACAATTGACTGCTTCTTCTCTCATCTTCAAAGCCTAAAGCTAAAACTTACTACACAGCCAATTTTGTCCTGGGCCAACAACTTCCCTCTACCCCTTTGCATTGAGAAGCAGAGCAGAGATGATCATGTCTTTCCTTTTTCTTATTTATATTATTTTTCTTTCTCTGCTTTTGTTATGCTCTCTTGGAGGAGGAGGACTCTGTGGTTGCTTCTAAAAGGGAGAAACTTGTGTTTGTACACAGATCTCTTGGCAGTTGGGAAAGAAAATGCAGAGGGGAAAATACTATTCTGTGTGGAAACATCTTGGCAGTTGGTGGCAAACAAACGACGAAAGGAGAGACAAGGAGTAGGAAGGAGAAAGGTGTTTTTTTTGGTGAGGAGGTGGCCGTGCTTCATGTCTCTGTTTGCAGTTGCTTTCCCCCACCCCCAAACTAGGAGCTCTTCAAAGTTTCTTGCCTTTGGCCCATGGCCTTGGGAGCAGAGTGGAGACAGCCACAAGCAGGCTGCCAGCCAGCCAGCTGCCACCTTTGTCCCTGCAGCAGAACTAAGAAGCGCAGCTGGGAACCCTCTGAGGGTTTTGTTTCCTTTATATATATATTTACTTTTTTTTTTTTTTTTCCAAG
>NW_010323245.1:4377-4611 GCF_000700745.2 Antrostomus carolinensis | reverse complement strand
GGGCTGCACCTGGAGCCTTGGGTTGGGTTACAGCAAAGTAGAACCTCTGAAAGAGACGTTTCAGGCTGATGGAGTCCGGTGATCAAACGAGCTCACCCTCGTTAACAGGGACGGAGGGCACACCGGTAACGCGGCTGACGCTGGTGGCAGCTCCCAGGCGAGGGGCAGCCGGGACCCCACTGTGGTCCCTGGTTTTACAGAGCAAACGCGGTTCCAAAGGGGGTTCTGTTCATC
>NW_010323245.1:3877-4159 GCF_000700745.2 Antrostomus carolinensis | reverse complement strand
GCGTTTTCCGCCTTGTCCCCGAGTGCCAGAGATGTGCTTTGGGTTACCAAAGGGCAGGGTCCTGCCTTGCCCTCTGCCTCCCCTCACCCGTCCATCACGCTCCACGCCTGCCCAGTCATGCTGGTAATGCAAAACAGCCCGGGACTGGGGAAACTGGGGGAGGGGGCTGCTGCCTTTGAAAAGTGATCTGGCCACACGCCGGCGGACCCCCAGCCCCGGCCTGCCCAGGTTCCTCTGCAAAGCAGAGCCCATGGCTCAGGGGGAATTGAACAGGGGGCCCCG
>NW_010323245.1:1446-3794 GCF_000700745.2 Antrostomus carolinensis | reverse complement strand
CTTTTCCATCCATCCATTCCTTCTGTGTCCCCAGGCCACCCTGTCCCCACTGTGTAGGTCCAGCTGAGATGTGTTTGTGGAGCACAGGGCTGGCAGGAGCTTCCCTCAGCCTGGGACAGGCAATGGGGACATTGGGGGATGTTTGTGGGTGATGAGGGTCCTCAGCAGCTCCAGCCACCTTCTGCAGGTTACTCTGTTTGATAAGGAATTGGTCTGTGAGTGCTGGGGAGGGACAGAGCCGAGCGCAGCCGAGGGAGCGAGATAAGGACAGATCCAGCCGGGGCTGCAGCTCCACGTTTCGTGTTGGTTTGGGTTTCCGTGGCTGTTTATCGCTCGCTGACCTTGCTCTGTTTGAGAAGGGAGTCGGGACGGACGGGAGGACGCTGTGTTACCCAGGCCCTGTGGTGTTCAAACAGACGGCAACGGGACATCGTGGCTGCATTGTGTGCGTTGGAAGACGCCTGTGACTAATCACTTGAAACACAAATCAGAGCTGCTGGAAGTGCCTGTCCTGCGAGGCAGCGAGAGAAAACTGGGGGGAAAACAGGATTGGAAAAGCAAGACCCTTCCCCTGCCACCCAAGGGACTCCCACCAGTCTTCACCTTCCACATTAAAATGCTTTGTATCATCGGACTGATGGATCCAGGGCCCTGGATTTTGGTCTTCTAGCAGCTGAGGAAGGTGAATCCTGTTTTCCTTCAAGTGCAAAGCAAAAGAAAAAGGAGAAACTCTCCAGCAGCTCGTAGATGTTTTCCCCATGAAAATTCTCACCAGTACAAGGAAAAGTGGCCAGAAAGCAAAGTGCAGATGGTGATGTGGTAAATGAGAGTTTCTGGAGAGCTGAGCTTTCATTGTTGGCAGGATGGAGCTGCTGGTGGGTCCTTGCTGATGGCCCCATGCTCCCTGCCCGCTCCCTGCCACAGCTCATCACTGTTTGACCAGGAGGGTTTTGTGCAGCAGAGACTCTGTGCAGTTTTCAGCAGCTGATGGGCCAGGATGAGCTGCTCTCGGCTGTTCAGGGTGTGCAGAGGAGGGGAAGATGTTGTGCTTGTCTGGCTCGGTGGGCACCTGGAGCTGTGGGTGGTACCGTGTGTTGGGTCTGCAGTGACAGCCCCTCTGACACGTGTGCAGATGCTGTGGGTGTTTGTAATTAGCTGCTGTTCTGCAAATTGCCACGCTCCTCACCGGGGGCTTTGGGGGTCCCAAGGGAGAGCTGTGCCTTTGCTGTTGCCCCATGGCTGGAGCTGCTTGTCTGGCTCGGTGGGCACCTGGAGCTGTGGGTGGTACCGTGTGTTGGGTCTGCAGTGACAGCCCCTCTGACACGTGTGCAGATGCTGTGGGTGTTTGTAATTAGCTGCTGTTCTGCAAATTGCCACGCTCCTCACCGGGGGCTTTGGGGGTCCCAAGGGAGAGCTGTGCCTTTGCTGTTGCCCCATGGCTGGAGCACGGTGCCCACCGAGCACCTCGGTCCTTGGGTGGGACGGCCCTGGAGCTGCCGATCAGCTGGAGTTTGAACGTTTCCAGACCATTTCTGCTGGGCTGCCTGAGCAGGTTTGTTGGGATTTTCCAGCCCTGGCTTTGGATCCCTCCAACATGGAGCATTTGCACTGTGGAGACCTTCGGCCGTGTCCTTGTGGCATCTCATTCACCTGGAGCTGGCTGGCCACTGGACCAGAGATGCGATGGAAATGCAGTGAAAACGTGGTGGAAATGTGGTGGAAGCACAGTGGAAACATGGTGGAAATGCAGTGCTTCCTTCCAGGGCGCTGCTGAGCAGCTCTGGCTCCTGGAGCAGCATCCGTGGCAGCTCCATGTGCCCCTTGGACCTGCTCCAGCATCTCCGCACCTGCAGCCACGCACGCCAGCCCGTGGTGCTCATTCCTGGGATGATGCTCCCGCTCCATCCGCCCCGCACCATCGCACGGAGCCTCAGCGCCCACGGAGCTGCCACAGCCTGAACCCTTCCCCGGGCTGCCAGCTTTGAGGAGATGGATTGAAAGCAAATCGTCTGTACCAAGCACAGGACCAGGAGAGCCACTCGCACACCACGGAGGGTGGAGGGCTGAGCTTGAGGACGGAGCCACGTCTGCACTACCAGGGCCAGGAGAGACAAGACCAGATCGCAGCGGGACGCAGAGAAAGGATCTTTGTGCTGCTCACACAAGTGTCACATCGGGGAGCAGCTGCGGCTCTCGCTGCGACCGGGAACGCCACGGCCGGCAGCTGTTTGGCCAGAGCTCCCCTGGGCCGACCCTTCCAGCTCTTGCAGACCCTCGCTCCCCTGCCTGCTGTCCTGCCGCAGCCCCCTCATCCCCCCTGCCCTGAAACGCTCTAACCAGGGAGAGGG
>NW_010323245.1:847-1059 GCF_000700745.2 Antrostomus carolinensis | reverse complement strand
CCCCCCAGCATGTTGTCCCTCAACCCAGAGCTGCGGCCGCAGCAGCAGCAGCAGCAGCGCATGGTTTCCTTTGGTCTCTATTTCTTTTCTATTTTTTTTTCCCCCCCTCTCTTCTTTTCTCTCCTAACTCCTCCAGTTCTGCCCAAAGCAAAAATCGAAGTGGAGTCCTACTCAGCCCACCCCGGTGACCTCCTCCAGCTGCGCTGCCGGCT
>NW_010323245.1:0-216 GCF_000700745.2 Antrostomus carolinensis | reverse complement strand
AGGTTGGGAGGTGTCTGCCCAGGCTTGGGGGCAGTTCTGTGCCTGCAGGGTCTTGCTGCTGCCCTGGAGGGGTTGGTGACACCAGGCATGGAGTGAGGAGCCGTGCTTGGACACATGGTTGGAGCTCCAAAATCATCCCTGGGGGCAAACTGCTCTGTGATGTCCACGGGCTGTGAGCACCGGGATGGCACCGTCAGCCCTGGCTGTGCTGGTGGG
>NW_010323244.1:0-603 GCF_000700745.2 Antrostomus carolinensis | reverse complement strand
GTCTGTCGACAGGGAGGGATGTGGTGGGGATGCGGTGACCCAACCGTGGTGACCCTGGCATGGTCATGGCACCCCTGGGATGGCCACACCATGCCTGGCACAGCTATGGCATCCCCAGCATGGTTATGGCATCCCTGGCATGATTATGGCATCCCCAGTATGGTTGTGGCATCCTTGGCATGACCATGCTGTGTCTGGCACACATCTGGCATCTCCAGCATGGTCATGGCATCCCTGGCATGATTATGGCATCTCCAGTATGGTTATGGCATCCCCAGCCATGGCATCCTTGGCACAGCCATGGCATCCCCAGCATGGTCATGGCATCCCTGGCATGATTATGGCATCTCCAGTATGGTTATGGCATCCCCAGCCATGGCATCCTTGGCACAGCCATGGCATCCCCAGCATGGTCATGGCATCCCTGGCATGATTATGGCATCTCCAGTATGGTTATGGCATCCCCAGCCATGGCATCCTTGGCACAGCCATGGCATCCCCAGCATGGTCATGGCATCCCTGGTATGACCACACTATGCCTGGCACAGCTATGGCATCCCTGGCACAGCCATGGCATCTCCAGCATGGTCTTGGCATCCCTGG
>NW_010323243.1:0-604 GCF_000700745.2 Antrostomus carolinensis | reverse complement strand
CAAGCCATTCATCACCCAGCCTGGATTTGTGGCTGGGGTTGCCCCGAGACTAATTCTGTGCCTGGAGCACGTGTTTAGCTATCATTTCTAAAAGTTCTTATCAGTTCCCAGCCAAACCCCTGCTGTGTGCCCACATATGGTGACAAGACAGAAAGTGATAAACAGGTTAAATTTCTTCAACAAATGGAAAAAAAAAACTATACTGCTCACAGAAGTTACTGTATTTTTAATCCAAGCTATGAAACCCATCAGATACATTTTTTTCTGGATAAGCATCAATAAGATAGACAGTTAATCAAAGTTTATTGAAAGTTTAAAAGAGTTAAAAATAAGTGAAAAAGAAAAGTTAAATCTTTGGCCATTCCTGCAACTGATATATGGGTTTTTTAAATTAAAACTAAATAAACATAAAAAGATCAAGTTTGTTCTTTCTCAGTTCAATCTGCAGCATTCCAAGAGTTGGAAGAACCTCTCTCAAGATCATCTACTTCAACCCCATGGTTGTCCAGGACTGTATCTAGTCTCGTTCTGAATATCCCCACAGCCTCTCTGAACAATTTGTTCCACTCTTTGGCCACCCAGTAAAAAAAAATAAAAATAAATA
>NW_010323242.1:836-5702 GCF_000700745.2 Antrostomus carolinensis | reverse complement strand
ACTCAGCCATTGAGCTGTTGACCACAACTCTGAGTGTAACCATCCAGCCAGTGGATATATTCAGGGGTGAATTTTTAGTATTATCAGTTGGTAGAAAAGGGGAGGCTCTAAGACTGAGAAATGTTACTTACAGAATTAAAGTTTGAAATGCTGTAGTAGGTGGGGAGATACTCTTAATTTCCACCAGGGAATGTTCACAAGGTAACTGCAACTGGTTCATTGTATGCCATCCTGCGTGCCCCCAGCCAGCTGGTCACTGCACTGGTCTGAGCATGGAGGTACATTCTCAGGGGATGAAAAATACAATTTTACCTGGTTTTTAAGTGCACAGGAACCCAAAGTCAACAATACAACCATACTGACTTCAAAACTACCATCAGTTTCTGTGACCTCCCCAGTGGCTGTTCCATATTCCTAGGGACCCACTGTCCTGAATACTGTATTCCCTCCGTGAACTGTATAATGGTGAAAGCCATAGGGGTTGCATAGACTTTGCAAAGGAATTTCACATTTTCTTTTCAGCAAGTTTCACAGCATGGGAGGATGGTTGAGCAGAAGGAGACAGAAATCTTTCCAAGTCTTAACTTCTAACTGTTCCTATGTCCTCCAAATTCCTAAGAGCATATTTGTAGATACCCGATAGTTTACAAACACTTAACCTTCTGGCCTTCTCTTCACATGAAGTCCTCCTCACCATATTGCCAACCAAGCAACTCCCCTCCAAAGCTTTAAGTTCAACACCAGGTAGCACACTATCAGTTTCTCAACCTAGCAGAGAAAATTGGCTGGATAGGAACAAGTACTTTAACTTGTAGGATAATTCTTTGAAACTAGTACTATTTGACTGCTTCCCACCCCTAGCTTTTTAATATAAATAGTCTTTGTTAACATCCAAAATGCCAAATATAGGCAGTGAAAGACAATAAGCACATACCGCGGTCTTAAACAATATTTCAGCCTTAATAGACTGCAGAAAGAGGAAGGTACTTTAAAATATTATGGTTTCAAGTCGATAGTTACAAGGTTTAGCCAAGTACTAAATTAGTTGAAGTTACCTCTGAGCATTAAGTGATTGTTTTAGTAACATGAATGCCAATTGCATAGCTTGAAAGCAAGAAAAAAGCAGCTAAGAAAACATAGAACACTCATCCTAACTTTTAATTCCCAGAAAAACGTCAGCAAAATAATAAAAATAAATTAGTTAAACATCTAGGGGGGAAAAGAGAAGGGGAGAATTAGCCAGCTTTCCTGCTGCTTGAAGTGCTTCCTGTACATCTATGGCACTCCCTCTCCCATTAGCACAGCCTGAATAAGCAGAAGCGTTTCACAGAGTATGCTGGCCAGCAAACCTGGTAGTGGTGTTTGTCTGCCTAATGCATTCAGCGATAGGAAGACCAAACACTGGTTTTAATACTCTATTTGCATCCAACAGTCATACTCTGATGATTGGCTTTCCTCCTTATAGAACTGGTTCAAAGGAATTCCTGCTACCCAGGATAATCAACTTTGCCTACTCCTGAAATAAAACACCTCAAAAGAAAAGGTTAGGACTTTCAAAGGAGCTTAAGAGAATTACACTCACAAATCCTATTAGATTTCAATGCAGCTAGAAACCTATCTCAAAGCCAGAAGTCCAGATAGGCAGAAATCCTGCTGTTTCATGAAAATAAGAAGAATGAGGAAAAAAGATCAACATCAGTTATTCTTACAAAGTATTTTTTTTAAAAAAAAGCTCATTTTATTCTGGCTCTCATATTCATTTTGCAAGAAGAGAAAGCAAATAGTTCATGTTCATTTATTAAGTGGAAGTAGGAAGAGAAACACACAATTATAGTAGAAAAGTCCTTAAAGATCACTTCAATATTAGATTTGAAAAACGTCATCTTTTTATTTATCACCTCCTACATATATTAAATAAATTCTTCAAAATTTTACCTTCAAAATAAAAATGTTTGTGTTATTTATTTGCAAGTGTATGGAAGCAAGAGAGGTGAACATACAAACCAAATATAAATGAAATTGTTACCTGTGGTTTTAGCTAATTGTCTCTATCTGCAGCTTTTTGTTATTAAGGCAGCAAAACCACACCTGTACCAAGTACCTGTAACTCTATCAGCCACTTCCTTTCATTCAGCAAAGGGTCATCTGTGCAACTGTTTCTAACGACATTTACACTTCATCACACAAACGGACTCAAGACTCTGTTACAAGGATGTCTTGGTAAATCAGTCCAGGTATCATACAACATACTTTGCAGCATTCAGTTCCTCACTACGAGGAAAGAAACCCCCATCAGCTTTGTATACAACACTGTATTTTAATTTCTGCCTTTTCTATTCAGGCAGACAAAACAGGGATTTTTTTGATCCTTGTGAATTAGTGAAATAATTCTTCCTGTGACTTGAACTCTGCATTGACTGGACTTCTCAAATAGCATTTTGAAGAATTGCTATACAGCTAAGGAAACCAATTAGAGATTCCCAAGTTGTTCCTTTCACAGTGATTCTTACAGTTTAGAGAGGTTTTTTCTGGTTAATTTTTTTTCCTATAAATTCCACACATGCTTTAGTTTACTAATTAACCACTAGAGAAGAGGAGTATGCCTGCAGTTCACTGTACAAGAAGGGACTAAACTTACTAACAAAGTGTCACAATTACATTTCAAAGGCCTGTTCCTCACTATTGTCATACAGCCAGGCAAGCAAACAAACCAAGTATTGTGAATTATGCTATTAACCTCCATTCAGGAATCTGAAAGATTGCAGCAAACTGAATGCCAGCAGAAAGAACATAAACCAAGACTAAGACTGTTCATATTTAAGACTGAGTTCACCCTCAGGAAGCAGAGCTTTCAATTTAATATAAAGTCAAATTATGAGCCACATGGAAGCAGATGCACCCCTTGCTACAGACATGAAGCAGGCATGAGATCCTGTCATGCTTGAGTTTTACAGTTCAATTACAGCAGAGAGTTGTTCAAGTTAAAGATAAACTTAGAAATGTCTCAGCCAATGGTATTTTTAAATCTTTTCCTTTACAACACTGAACATTTTCATTTCTCCTTCCTTCAGCATGCCAGTATCTTCCATTTTATCAGTCCTGTAGATGGGGGTCATGCTTGATTTCTTTCTTTCCCCTTCCCCTTTCTTTATTAAGTTTATGAGCAAGTCCTGTCATCTTCCATAAAGCTTCAAAAATCCCTTTCTTCCTGTTCTGACAGCTTAGGCTTATCATTAATCATTTTCCACTTGACCTAGCAGAATCACTTCTTATCAGATCCTTTTGCATCAGACGTGCAGATGCTAAATAACCTCTCATTTTACTTGTGCAGACAATATTTCTTACCCTTCAATTACATCTATTCTGCTGTGCAGTTCATTCCCTGACTGCCTCACTAGTTTCCTATCATCATTCTGACAGAGACATAAACTTACAGCACCTTCTTACAAACAGCTTCATACATTCCTTGTGCTTAACTGTATGAGTTAGAGATGATCAGAACCTCTTAAAAATCTAAATATTAGCTCACCACATTTTTTTTTTTTTTTAGTTTCCTTCTAAATACCAGGCTGTGGTACAGGTAGCCAAGACATGCTAGGATATCTGTGACATTCACATGAGGCTAGTAAATATGACAAAGCATCAACAAGAGCCCTGTGCCCTTTTGCAGAGGCAGAAAAAAGAAATATAGTTTGTCTAAAGTGATACTGGAAAATGAAGTTCAGGCAACCAAATCCCTCACTAGGATTAAATACTAAATACACTTTCAACAACTCCATCCTTTCCTTTCTGCTTCCATTTTTTCCATGTTGGATACACACTTGCCTCAAACTTAACCTTCAGACTGAAGACCTCAAAGCTACAGCCTTCCTCTTCTATCTTCTCTATAAATCACGCAGAAAAACACCACTGAGTTTCAAGCATCTGTCAAACAAGTTTTCAAGTCTGATCCATTTCCCTCCAATACCTTAGAACTCCTGCTTTGAGCCATATACTTACCAATCCCTCTGGTACAACTTTAGTGTTGTTCAGACCTAGAGAATAGTCCTTAGTGTTTTATTTCAAAACCAATGAGTAGAAATTTCTGTACAGATTTAAGGCTAGTGATGGAGCCAAGGAATCTGCCTGCCTGACAGGAGAATAAAGAAAAGGATGCAAGCATCTTTAACAGTATGCCTCTGGATTATAGTCAACAGACTTCCCATATTATACCTTAAAAAAAGTGTTAGGTGCAGATCATTTGTCTCCTTGACTAGAGAATTCTTTCACCATAACATTTATGCCTATCAGATCCACAAAGAGTTCTCATGTTGTCTTTTCCCTATACCATCCTCAAACACTAATTTTCCATTTATAGTCAATATGTTAAACTCTGCCTTTATCTAAATGACCATTTTCTTTTCAGTGTGTTAGCCAAGCCGTCTGTTCTGTGAACAAAAAAAGCCTGTAAAGAAAAGAGGCTACTGCCAGAGGATGGGAAGATACTGAGTTAGATCAATCTGAATCACTAAGGCACAGGCCCACTGCTATGGTTAGATAAATCTGTCATCTTGCAAAACATCTGGAGGCAAAACCCTTTAGTACCCCTTAAGGTAGGAAGGGCCTTCAAGAGGTCAGTACAGATTAAACCTTTCCTTTCTTTCCTAAGGGAAGAGGGGAGTGCAAGCAATATCTAAAAAAGCTTTAGGATTTCTAAGGCTGCAGAAAAGCTACATAAATACAGCCACAAAATACACTGGAAGGGCCAGGACAGCAAACCTCTCCACTTCTGCTGTGACATTTCTCTGTGTCAAATCAGAAGGCCAAAAACAAAGGACATGCAGAGTCACGAGCATGAAAAGAAGCGGCTCAAACATGTGTTGGTGG
>NW_010323242.1:0-824 GCF_000700745.2 Antrostomus carolinensis | reverse complement strand
CATAAAAGTGGATTTAGGGGTAGCAGGGGAATTAGAGGGAACTGAGCACCAGCTCACATGCACTGTCACACCGTACTCACCCACAGCAGAGTTTTGCTTATGCCAAAGCATTACGTAAGACACAACAGTATTACGATGCAGCTTTCTTTTTTCAGTTAAAATGTAACATAGCAAACAGTATTTTGACTCCAGAAGAGACACTAAAGAACATTTAAAAACACACTACATGGTTGAAATGCTAACAGGATTTACATAAACACAGAGAAAAACCAGAATATTTTGTAAATACACCCTACATGGCAGGCTGACTTAAATATTTCAGAGTTAAGGAAAACAAACTGAAGAAATTAACTAGCAATGCTTTCACTGCTAAGCAGATCTATACAGCTTTGACATTTGTAGTGTGCAGTACAAGTAAGGTGATGAATTAGCAACTTCGACGTTCCTAGAAGTATTAAACCCCACGGGCACACATTTGCACTGCAGCCCTGCATCGCTTTCCCCGTCAGGCAGCGACGGAGAGAGCCACACGGAACGCGTCTGAGTGAAAAAACAACGTTTTCTGTCCCGCATCAACGCGCCGTGAGCGCATTACGGGATCGCAGTGAGCACGTTTTAAAAGTTACCGAGTTCCTCTCACGGACGGACGGAGGGACAACTGCCGTCCCCCGGAGAAGCTCACGAGAGGACAGCGGCACCCGCTAAGCGAGGCGAGCCCGCCTGCCCGCCTTATCACCCCAGGGGCTGTGGGGTGTGTTTAACGGAGATACACCGCCCACCCTGGAGGTGCCGCCTCACCCCGTCGGGGGCCCGAGCACCGTTAC
>NW_010323240.1:0-900 GCF_000700745.2 Antrostomus carolinensis | reverse complement strand
GGGGTTGGGGGGGGATAGGCGTGCCAAAAAATGTTCAATGACTTTGGTCATCACCCACCTCTCCTCCTCCTCCCCTCTCCCTCGCTCCAGCGCACACACCCTGGCTCCCCCTCTTATCGCATCCTCGCCTTCATCTCTTGGCTCCAGTATCTTGCTTTGTCTCTCCCTTGTTCTCTGCTTTTCTCCTTGTCTCGGGAGGGTTTTAACTCTTCCTCAACCCATCCTCTTGCCCTCTTAAAAATCATAGAATCCCAGACTGGTTTAGGGTTGGAAGGGACCTTAAAGCTCATCCAGTTCCATCAGCAGGGACACCTTCCACTAGACCAGGTTGCTCAAAGCCTCATCCCTTGAACCCTTCCAGAGAGGAGCAGCCACAGCTTCTCTGGCCAACCTGGTTCTCTTGTACCATGGGGGTGCAGGGATGGGACCCCCCCAATTGGGGAGATGGAGCACCCCCTTCCCTGGGCTCCCTACTCATCTCCTTCTCCAGCTCTGACCTCTTGGGGTGTGGGATGGAGGAGTGGGGATCCTGGCTGGGTGCCCAGAGGGATGCCCTGACCAACGTGGCCATCTCTCCATGGTGGTCCTGGTGTCCCCTGACCCTACTCCAAATCAGCAGTGGCCTGAATGGAGACAAGGTCCCAGCAGTGTGTGATGCTGCTGGGTGGGGGGATGTTGAGTGCTTGGCCTGAGTCCACTGTCTTGGGGTGCAGGGGGTGACCTGGGGATGGAGAAGAGACCCCGATGCAGTGTGTGGTGGCTCTGGATGTGTTCCTGTCCTCACTGCCCATATGGCTGGGAGGGGAAGGGGGGGGGGGGGGGGGGGGCGGGGCAAGAGCGGGGGGATCCCCAGGGGGCAGAGAGCCGAGAAGAACGGGGGCGGGCGGAGGGAGAGGGACC
>NW_010323239.1:0-797 GCF_000700745.2 Antrostomus carolinensis | reverse complement strand
AGATCCAGCCATACCCAGACACTGGCTGTACTGGGAACACTGGGATACCAGCTCTGGGATACTGGGATCAGTGGGGTTTCCAGCCATATCTGTACTGGGGTCACTGGGGTACCAGTTCTGGCTGTACTGGGATCACTGGGATCTGAGCCCTATTTACACTGGGGTCACTGGGGCACCGTGGTGTCCCATGGTGTCATCTCCCCACCAAGTCCTACCTGGGCAGCTCTGCCATCAAACTGTCACTCCCAGTCATCTGGCTCTGGTGCCACCACCATCCTTGGTGCCACCGCTGTCCCTGATGCCACCACCATCCCTGGTGCCACCACCATCCACGGTGCCACCGCTATCCCTGATGCCACCACCATCCATGGTGCCATTGCCATCCCTGGTGCCACCGCTATCTCTGATGCCACCACCATAAGTGGTGCCACCACCATCCCTGATACCATCTCTGTCCTTGGTGCCACCAGTATCCCTGATGCCACAGCCATCCTTGGTGCCACCACCATCCTTGGTGCCACTGCTATCCCTGATGCCACCGCCATCCCTGGTGCCCACCCATGACAGGGACCCCATCAACATCACCCACGCCCACCTCCACCCTCCTCCTCCTCCCTGCCAGCAGCGCCCAGCACAGGGCACCTATGGGTTCCAGGTGACGTGCCACCCTCCCTCATGTCCCCACAGAGTGCCCAGGAGCTGTGGCAGTGGCTCTGGGCACTGCGACAGGCCAGCAGCTCCAACGAGTCCATGCTGCCCACTTGTCACCCTGGCACCTTCCGCGGTGGCCGCTGGAC
>NW_010323238.1:0-520 GCF_000700745.2 Antrostomus carolinensis | reverse complement strand
CCGGTAAGCGGACGCCGCGGCAGGAGGTGAAAGAAGCATCGGCGAAGGTTTTCTCATAAAAACATTGATATTCCACCACTGCCAAACGGGTCAGACCCGTCACCGTGGTGTGGGTCACGGCGCGGGTGACGTTGGTGAAGAGGCTCTGGTCGGGGCTGCAGATGTTGTTGAAATAAAGGTTGGCAAAGTTCCTGGCACAAGCAGGGCAGCGGGCGATTTTTTTGCGGTGCCGGAAAGGGCCACGCTGAGCTGCAGAGACACCAGTTGGCCCCACGAGCAGCAAACAAACGTTGTCTCGTTCTCCCCACGGACTAACTCGGGGCAGACGGTTCGGAGCAGCCGCAGCACCGCGGGGCTGGCCGCCCGCGCCGGCGTGTTGGACACGCAGGGGACTTGGGATGGCACCAGGGACACGTTCACCTCGGGGTTCCGCCCGCATTCGCCGTAGAAAGAGCAATAACCGGGGCGGTGGATGGGGGTCAGCGACGGGGCGGCCTGGGGTGGGAGGGGTGAAGGACAC
>NW_010323237.1:0-664 GCF_000700745.2 Antrostomus carolinensis | reverse complement strand
GAGGAGAAGGTTGAGACCATGGTGGGCTCCACGGTGTGGGGAGATGGTGGTGGGTCCAAGGAGGAGAAGGTTGGGAGATGGTAGTGGACTCCATGGGGTGGGGAGATCATGGTGGGGGGTTCAAGGAGGAGAAGGTTGAGATCATGGTGGGTTCCATGGGGTGGGGAGATGGTGGTGGACACCATGATGGATGTTATGGGGTGGGGAGATCATGGTGGTGGGTCCAAGGAGGAGAAGGTTGAGGACATGGTGGACTCCATGGGGTTGGGAGATCATGGTGGGTCCAAGGAGGAGAAGGTTGGGGATGTGGTGGGTTTGATGGAGTTGGGAAAACATGGTGGGTCCCATGGGATGGGGAGATCATGGTGGACACCATGATGGATGTCATGGGGTTGGGAGATGGTGGATCCAAGGAGGAGAAGGTTGAGGACATGGTGGGCTCCACGGGGTGGGCAGATGGTGGTGGGACCAAGGAGAAGAAGGTTGAGGATGTGGTGGGGCCCATGGGGTGGGGAGATCATGGTGGACACTGTGATGGACACCATGGGGTTCAGAGATGGTGGATCCAAGGAGGAGAACGTGGAGGATGTGGGTGTTGGGAGATGGTGGTGGGCTCCATGGAGTTGGGAGATCATGGTGGTGGACACCATGATGGATGTTATGG
>NW_010323236.1:1012-1223 GCF_000700745.2 Antrostomus carolinensis | reverse complement strand
ACAGGGTCAGCCTGCACCCCCTGCCCAGAGCTGGCTCCCCCCAAGCCCCAAACATCGCCCCACACAGCTCCCTGGGCACAGGACCCCCACGGCTGTTTAATGGGGGCTGTGTGAGCATCATGCTGGGGCCACAGGCATCATCAGCCAAAAGCCACCTCCATTCCCCCATGGATGGGTGATGAAGAGGATGGAGAAGGTGTCGTGTCCAGAG
>NW_010323236.1:597-828 GCF_000700745.2 Antrostomus carolinensis | reverse complement strand
CCATCCTGCCCCCCGGGGGCAGGTGGAGGGTCCTGGGAGGGAAGTGGGGGGACCCACCACGCCGCAGTCCCTGGCACTGAGGCAGAGATGCCTCGCACCAGCAAAAGCCTGATGAGTCCCACGGGGGTGCTTGGAGACGGCTCAGACGAGGGGCTGCCGAGGCTCAACCCCTCAAGGGGCCCACAAGAAGGCACGACAGCGTTATAGAGACTGGAAGGGAAGAGGGAGCAG
>NW_010323236.1:0-431 GCF_000700745.2 Antrostomus carolinensis | reverse complement strand
GCAGCTGAGCCCCCCACAGCTCCCAGGCAGGCAGGACAGGATGGGACATGGTCACTGCTCCATGAACATTTTCCAGACATGCAGGGTTTTGTCTGACAGTGCCCAGTGAACTTGGCTCACACCAACCCCACCAAGCCTTGGAGGGGCTCATTAGGGCTCATTAATTAAGGGGCAGAAAGGCTCCAGCCCCAGCCCAGCCTGGGAAAAGGTCCCAGTTTATGCACAAGACCAGGGAGAAGAAAATCCACATCTGCACCCAGGGAAAGCAAATCCCCATCAGCCCTGGGAGCAAATGCTGCTCTTGTCCCTGAGGAGCTGCTCCCTACGGTGCCCCCAGCCCCACCACCCCACAGAAGGTTCTTCCCCTCAAGGTGCTGCAGCACAGAGGCCGGGGGGGGCCCAGCCCCAGGCAGTCACTTGAGCAGCCTGAT
>NW_010323235.1:0-646 GCF_000700745.2 Antrostomus carolinensis | reverse complement strand
CAGGGGCAGGAGAACATGTCAGGGGCATTTGGGGCATTCTGGTGCAGCAGCTCTTTTCCCGCCAGCAAAGAGGAGGGTGGGGCTGGCACAGTCTGGAGGCGATCCCTGGGGGGTCTCTTCAGACACTACGGTTCATCTCACCTCTGTCTCTTTCGGTCACAGCCCTTCAGTCCATGATTGAAGTCAGTGAACTCCCCATCTGTTCCCTGGTAACTCAGACCATCTACATCCTGAACATGGAGCAGCCAAGATCAAAATGGATAAGGCGAGCACTGTGCTGCTAAGCCAGGCTGAGGTGCAGCTCTTATTGGGAAAATGGCTGTTGGGAACAAGAAGCCCAAACCCACGGTGTCCTTCAGCTGTGCAGTAGCACCCTGAGCGTGCTGAGCAGACAGTGTCATGCCTGGCCTCTCCCGCTGCCTGCAGGGCAGCTCCCTCCTCACCACACCCTGGCCCCAGGCTTGCTGGGTGGGGCTCCTCCCCCCCCCCCCCCCACCCCCGAATAAGGCAAGTAATAATCTTTCCACATGACATCCCCTGGGGAAGTCTTTTCTTTAGAGCAGCAGAGGGAAAGGGGAAATGGCAGTTACCAAAATAATTGGTGCAGGAACTGTCCAATCATGGACTCTGCTACATGATCAATATG
>NW_010323234.1:0-2071 GCF_000700745.2 Antrostomus carolinensis | reverse complement strand
AGCTTCTCATCCACCACCACTCTCAAGTCCTCTTCAGAGCTGGTTTCAAGCCATTCATCCCCAGCCTGTATTTGTGCCTGGGGTTGCCCCGACCCAGATGCAGGACCTTGCATTTGGCCTTGTTGAACTTCATGAGGTTAGCACAACTTCTTGTACAAGTTACCCATGTGTGCTGTCAAACTCAAAGATTTGCCACCAGAGCAACCATCCCATATCCCCACAGGCACCTAGATGACCATTTTAAAACAAAATTCCAAATCAGACTTTCAAAATTACCAGAAACAAGTCACATCATCACCAGATGTTCCTGCATGTTCACAAATGTGCCACCAAGTTTTGGATTGTGCACTCTTCCTTTAAACTCGTCTTAAGCTTTTAATTATGGAAAACAGGTACATTTAAACAAAGAGAATAAAACTGTAACCTCATGTAGCTATCCATGGTCTAATTTACTCAGAGGATTTATGACACTGACTTTCTTCAACAGGCACAACTGTACTGCTATAAAATCTCCGGGGAGATCTTATAGCGGCCTTCCAATACCTGAAGGGGCTCCAGGAAAGCTGGGGAAGGACTTTTCATAAGGGCAGTTAATGACAAAACAAGGGGAAATGGGTTTAAACTGAAAGAGGGGAGGTTTAGATTAGATATTAGGAAGAAGTTTTTCACTGTGAGGGTGGTCAGACACTGGAACAGGTTGCCCAAGGAAGTTGTAGATGCCTCCTCCCTGGAAGTGTTCAAGGCCAGGCTGGATGAGGCTTTGAGCAACCTGGTCTAGTGGAAGGTATCCCTGCTGATGGCAGGGGGGTTGGAACTGGATGATCTTTAAGGTCCCTTCCAACCCAAACCATTCTATGATTCTATGATACTTGCAACAGTGTATTCTAATTCAAGGAGGTGTGAACTAATCCCACATCTCCAAATTCTTGAATGTAGTCTAAAATTTTCTTCTTGGCATTTACACACTGTGCATTCACTAAATTATATTATTTGTACATGTAAATAAATAGAGAGATATGTATTCATACCATATATATACACATATAGAGATGAGCAGATACACACAGCACACTAAGTCTGCAAGTGACAAGGAAATATCTTTAACGGAGCTTTCCCTTAAAAAAAGTTGATCAACAAAAATTCCTTTAACATGCCAGCCAGCCAGCCAGCTCCCATACAACGCTCTGTGCTTTTTCCTCTGTCACCCCTGACAAAACTATACAGAAGTGGATCAACAGAAAAAGACATCTTTGACAGGAGTTTGCTGTCACGACAGTTCCTGAGACTGAGAAGCTGGACTTTATGGCCAATAATGTGTTTAGTGTCACACTTTTCATAATTACTGTTAAAATCGTAATAATCATTCTCTGGTATAAAAAGGCCCTGAGAATCAGGTGTGTTCCTTCTTAGGGGAGGATTCCTTTCAGTATAGCCACTTGGAGGAGAATCAGAGAGCTTCATGAGCTTCAGATGAAGTCGCACCAGAAAGATGGGTACGTGGATTCGCTTGCAGAGATTTTGGGTGCCTGCGGTGCAGTTCATCAGACTTGTTTTCCCCAAAGCTTCCACAGCTCCATATCTCCACATCTCCAGCAGCAGTCTGTGTTTAAGAACAGCATGTCCAGCTGCTCGCTTCATCTCTTGCCTTTGGGGAAGTTTCCTGATTCTTAATTGAGCTAATTCAGCTGTTGGATCAGCAACCACAGTCTAAACAGAACTGCTGAAACGGTAGTGTCTAAAAATGTTGTTTTAAAAACACACATGCACAGAATGCTGGAAGGGTAGTGTCTAAAATTGTTCTTTTAGTCATTTTAATTGTTCTTTTACTCTTTTTAAATTGTTCTTTTAGTCCTTTTAAAATGTAGCTATATATAGAAGTGCACACACATATATTTCTATTTCTGATGTATCTCTATGTATTTTATTTTTCCTCAGAAGCCCCCTGGCAGGAGCCGGAGCCGCTGAGGCGATGCCGCCCCGCACAGCCCCGGCCCCAAGGGCAGGGAGGGCCGGTGCCGTCCCCTCCCGCGGCCCGGGCCCCACAGCACCCGTCCCTCCCGTCACCGGTGCC
>NW_010323233.1:625-2973 GCF_000700745.2 Antrostomus carolinensis | reverse complement strand
CGCCTCCACCGCTGGCAGGTCCTGGCCAAAGTTGTCCTGCCCAGGCACAAAGCCTGTGGTGAGGCTCCAGTGAGGTGTCTCAGTCACCAGGGTGGGTGTCCCCAAGTCTTACCTGGGCCACCAGCCGCTGGTTCTCGCTCAGCCAGGCCTCCCGCATGGCCGCTTTGCGGTCGAAGCGCCGTGCCAGCTGCTCCAGCTTCTCCTGCCGAATGAGCTCGGTGCGCAGCGCCAGCTCCCGCTCGTGCTCCGCTTTCTCCAGCTGCTCCCAGGCCTGGGGGAAGACAGCGCTGGACAAGGGTGGCACCCATGTGTCCCCCACCCACCCGTGTCTTGTTCCACTGGAGAATCCCAACATGACCTGTGGGTTGGGGAGCATGGGTGGAGGAACCCAACCTGCCCTGGGATGGACTCAATGTGTCCTGCACTCGAATTGCCTTGGGAGATAGACCCCAACTGCCTTGGGAGATGGACCCCAACTGCCCCAGAAGATGGACCCAACCTGCCCTAGGACCCATCTTAGGATGGACCTGATCTGCTCTGCGATGGATCCAACTTGGCCCTGGAGATGGATCCAACATGCCCAAAGGAGATGGATCCAGCTTGCTCTAGAATAGACTCAATCTGCCCTGAGATTGATCTGACCTGCTCTGGGATGGACACAACTTTCTCCAGGAGATGGACCCAACCTGCCTTAGGACCCATCCCAGGATGGACCTGAATTGCCCTTGGACCTGAACTGCTCTGGGAGGGACCCAACCTGCCTCCAGAAGATGGACCCCACTTGCTCTAGAACAGACCCAGTCTGCCCCGGGATGTCCCTGCCCTGGGACAGCCTGAGGAGCAACACCCCTGGGGACATCAGAAGTGCCCCCAGGTCACAGGGTGTGTCAGGAGCAGCCGCATGTCCCCACAGCACACGGCCAGGCTGCTGCGGCAGGGCCCGTACCCGGTTGATGTCGGAGACCAGGCGCCCCTCGTGTGGGGTGTAGACCCGCTGGTTGTTGGCTCTCATCCGTGACTGGATGGTGAAGAGCAGCACCTCCAGGTTGCCTTTCTCCTGAAACCTGCCCCAGAGAGAGCTCAGCCCAGGGCACCCATGGGTGCACCCACCACCACCACCACCACCCAGGCATGGGGGGCTTGGGGACACCTACTTGGGGGGCTTCTCCACGGTGCGGTAGGTGCTGAAGGCTTGGAGCTGGTGCTGGACCCCGGTCAGGGAGTTGGCAAAGTTGCGGCTGTTGAGGGAGATGATGGTCTGCTCGATCCAGGTGAGCAGGTCGGAGGCCAGCCCCCCGTAGCCCTCGATCATCCGCTCCGTCTCCTTGGCGTGTTCGATGACCTGCGGTGGGGTTGGCGGTGAGCACCAGGTGCCGACACACCAGGAGATCCTCCTCCACCTCAACGCCATCTCCTACCTTGCCCAGACGCCTGCCCTCCACCTCCAGCACCTTCATCTTGGAGAAGTAGTGGTAGAAGGCCACCACGTAGGTGATGATGGACTTCTCATCGGGGTTCTCCGTGAACACATCTGCCCGGCGTGAGCGAGAGGTGTCAGTCATTACCCGGCCTCATTCAGGTCCCCGCAGGAGGTGGGCATGTCCCCCCAGGGTGTAATGGGGAAACTGAGGCAGGAGAGTTGTCAGCGCCAGCCTCACCTTCGGGGTCGAGGAGCGGGGTGATGCCCAGGTGACGCTCCGCCACGCTGAATGCGTGCTCTAGGTTGTGCCGGGCATTGGATTTGGTCAAGTTTTGGAAGTCAACCAGCTCAGGTCTGGGGTCCCCGCAGGAGGTGGGCATGTCCCCCCAGGGTGTAATGGGGAAACTGAGGCAGGAGAGTTGTCAGCGCCAGCCTCACCTTCGGGGTCGAGGAGCGGGGTGATGCCCAGGTGACGCTCCGCCACGCTGAATGCGTGCTCTAGGTTGTGCCGGGCATTGGATTTGGTCAAGTTTTGGAAGTCAACCAGCTCAGGTCTGGGGACAGAGGGTGCAGGACAGCAGTGACACACCTGTGGGACATCCCCTGGTGCCACCACCACCCCAGTGCCCACCGCTGTGCCATCTACCTGTGCCTGTGGATGAGGGCGTTGAAGGCCAACCCGTCCTTCCAGCTCGAGGTGAAGTTGGTGACGTTCACATGAGGGTACCTGTGATGGGGACAGGGCATCACCGTCACCTTCAAGCCACCCATGGTCCCCAACGTGGTGGGATGTGGGTTGCACCACCTACCCCGCCGTCTTCATCTGGCACCAGAGCAGCAGCGCGTCCCTGGCAGAGCGCGTCTCCCGGCCCTCCTGCGTCTGCACGATGATGTCCTGGATCTGGGGAGCAGAAGAACATTCCAGGGT
>NW_010323233.1:314-608 GCF_000700745.2 Antrostomus carolinensis | reverse complement strand
TGCACAGGAACAAGCCACTGGGTGATGAGCTGAGGGGTGCCCCCCACCCACCCAACCCACCCCACCTGGAAGCGGAGGATGATGGTCCAGATGAGGCCAAGGACAAGGCGGTGGTTGCCGTCCACGATGTCGTGGGAGCCCATGTTCTCCAGATGCACCCGCTGCTCCTTCAGGAACTGCAGTGCCTTGTCCACGTTCTCCAGGCAGTGGATCCTCATCCGGCCCTTGGTGGGCTTGGGCTGGGACACAACAGTGCCCAGCACCCTCCCCTCCACGCCGGGAACCCCCACACCT
>NW_010323233.1:0-258 GCF_000700745.2 Antrostomus carolinensis | reverse complement strand
AACAGCCTTGATGGAGCACCAGAGCTGGTGAAGCATGGTATGGTATGGCATAGCATGGGTCCCAGGGTCTCCAGCTGGATGGAAGTCCTACCAGAAGCTCTCCTGACAGCACCTCCAGCAGTTTGATGAGCACTCGCCCATCCCGGAGGTCCATGTAGAGGTCTGAGATGCGGCAGGTGACCCGAGCCAAGTGTGAGTTCACCCATTTGGTGAAGGTTTTCTTCTGCACAGCTTCCCGCTCATCTGCAAGGAGAAAGA
>NW_010323232.1:0-6987 GCF_000700745.2 Antrostomus carolinensis | reverse complement strand
GTCCCTCTGGATGGCATCCCATCCCTCCATTAATATTAATGAATTTACTTCTGATAGACTGCTACCATCGTGGTACTTTGAACAATTTCTTTTTCACATGGATCATCTTGATTTGCAACCTGCTAAGCAGAGACTTCTTCATAGGTGACATCTGGTAAAGATGCACTTTCACTGAAGCAGTCAATTTCAGTGTCAAATATGATGCACTAATCTCACTGCTAAAGCCAGCTGAATAATATTAACAAAATAATTTATTCAGTGAGTTGTGATATTTTTCTAGTGAATTATTCTACTACCATTTCTTCATTCATCGGCTAACTCTTAAGTTGTGTCAGTTTCTCCTCTATGCTTTTCATTAGTCTGGAATTTGACTGATTTATATGCAGCATTGCTCATTATCTGAGCAATGAAGTGTGTGTTACATATTTTGAATTGAACAAGAGCTTGTTTTATTTACAAATAGGCACATGTAGTTTTATTTTTATCCTTGCACTGTGTGATATAAGTTTGTGGAGCATTGTAATTTCATTACTGTTCAAATAAATAAATATGATCCATTGTTTAGTCTTTGATATTAATTGACTGTAATGTTTGACTATTAAAACTATTTAAATTTAATGATAAAGCTTTTTAATAGTTATTTACACATTTTCCAAAGGCATAGTCCTTTTCTGCAGAAGAAATTGGATTTATAAATAAAGGGACACTTGTAAGATTTAGTATCTTGTCTTCAACACAAGTCAGTTTAAAAGAAGCCCACGAAAAGACCTATATTATAAAGAAACAATTAATACTCCATAAAACTGATGCCTAGTTTTAAATTCTGAGCACCTGATGAGGATAACTTAAAGCTTCCATCTGTAAATTCTTGCCCAAGTCAATGGTGTTTTGTATGTACTTCAGGTTATACAATTTTCCTTTCAGGATGGCTGTCCTATTGCTATTAGACAAATTGAGTTTTGATGCACTAAGTGATGTTTTCAAGGATTAAACTCCATGTAGGTATAAAACTGAGTTTCCTTTTTACTTTGTCTGCAGTTTTGATGTACAGTATTACTTGCACATGAACGATACAAGACATACTTGCCTCTCTCAAAGATTCATGTACAGTAAGTTTGTACGCACAACTGAAGCTTATGTCTCAAATATAGGTAGTGGTTCACCTCCTCCGAGTATGTCAATATAACTTCAAGGTTGTGGGAATCATGAAAGGCTTAATACGGGGAGAGTCCTGCCACCTGAAATGGGAAGATGCTAATTTATGGTCCCTCCTTTTGATGGTGTTCAAAATACATTTCTGTGGGAGAGTTGGGTGATATTGTACTTGGCAAATCCTATCCCACTCTGCTTTCATGGGACTAGAGGCTGACTATAAGCAATGTCAGACTGAATACAGAAACCTTCCCAGATTTTCTTAGAAAAACACATAGTCTGTGTCATTTCCACAGCAGCAGCTAAAGAATCTGATGGATGCCACTTCTGTTTCTTAGAGGGAATTGAGGGAAGAGAGCAAAACTGCTTAAAAACAAAGGCTATTTTAGACAACCTACTGTATAATAACTGCCATACTACCTCAGAAGCAGAATCCACCTAACCACATGCTCTGTGTCCAGCAGCAAAATAAGAGAGGTAAGGCAGGGTCTCTGCATACAGCTTCACCACTGTCTGCATTCCTTCACCTTGGAATCACTCTGAGGCCTAAATTTGAGTTCCGAAGATTTTCAGAAGCAGTGAATGTAAGTGTTTTCTTGAGGTGTATTTCAAGGACAAATACGTTTCTTTTCTCTTTTTTTTCCTCCATATTGATTATCCCATTTGGTCTCATAGTAGTAAGTTAAACAAACTGACCATCACCTATTACCATGTACCTATTTTTTCCTTTAATTATTCAATTTTACAGTTTCTTTTTATGGTCTCCATAGACAGTCTATCTTTCTTACTCCCCCAACTTGCTATCTAGTCAGTGGTTTTTTAATTCAAAGACATGCACCAGATCTGTTCTTGGTTGCTGTTTTAGCCTAAATGTGCTATGTTGGAGTGGGTGATTGCTCCATGAATGGCAGTGTGTCATGGTTTAACTCCAGGAGGCAGCTAAGAATTATCCATGGACTGTAGTCCTCAGGGGTGTACCTACCTTCTCCCAGTGTAGCCTTACCTATGAGCCACAGTCTCTTCCAAGGTATACCTGCTGTGGCATGGACTTAGCCACAGCCACAGTCTTTTTGAAGTGCACCCGCTTTGGTGCAGCCTTATTCTGGGCCACGATCCCTTCAGGGGTGTACCTGCTCCACTGTGGCCTTATCCAAACAATGTCCCTTCAGGGCTGTACCTGCTCTGTTTTGGACTTATCCATGGCCACAGATGCTTTCAGATTTTCCAGCATGGCCTCATGTACAGCCACTGACACTTCAAGGTGTAGCTGCCTCAGCATGGACTTATCATTGGGTCACTATCCCTTCAGAAGTATACGTGCTGCAGCACAGACATCATAACTGCCACAGATGCTTCAGGATGTACCTGTTCTGTTGTGGACTCATCCACAGATGCTTCGGAGTGTCCTGATCCCATATGGACTCCTCCACAGGTCACAGTCTCTTTGAGTCAAGTTCACACTGGAGTTCCAATCTCTCCAGTACAACAGCACAGTGATGCCCTGTCTGTCTACCAGCTCAGGTGTGTGGGCATTGATATTAAAAAAATATTCCCAGCAAAGTAAGATGGTAAGCAGTACAGCAAGCAGTGAAAGTGAAAAGCAGCTACTAACAAGCACTAGAGTCTCATATACAGTGAGGCAATCAAGTTGCATGGCAAGCAGAGGATCCTGCCAACTAATAGTTAAATAGCAACAGTAACAAAGAATTTGATCTGGTAAACTGATCTCCAATGAAATCCATCATTATTTCAAACCCTTCAAGCCCCACGCTGGGTTCCAAAAAGGTCTATTGTGGTTTAACCCCAGCTGGCACAGCTTCTTGCTTACTGCTCTGTGGTGGGATGGGGGAGAGAATTGGAATGGTAAAACTGGGAAAACTTGTAGGTTGAGATAAAGATAGTTTAATCGGTAAAGTAAAAACCATGCACTCAAACAAAGCAAAGTAGGGAATTCACTACTTCGATAGGCAGGTGTTCAGCCATCTCCAGGAAAGCAGGACTTCATCATGCGCTAACAGTTCACAGAATGGTAGGGGGCGGAATTGACCTCAGGAGATCATCTAATCCAACACTAGATGATGTGAAGAAAATGAACTGTATCCCAGTCAAACCCAGTATACAGTGTTAGCCTCAATGGGTTAGGAGGGAACCGGCCTAGTTGGTCCCCAGTGGCCAAATGGGCGTCAAGTTTTTGTACTGATCTCTGTAAATACCAAAATACATATATATCGGTATAGACATATATGTGTGATTTAGACTTTTTTCTGTGTGCAAGGGAGACTGAAGGGTTGAAACATAACTGATAGGCTTTCTTCATCAATCAAAAAAATAAAAATAAAGGGGAAAAAGAAGCCTACACAGTAATCGATTATCCAACATAATGTGCAATTATGTCTTCACTGCTGGTTCTCACTATTGACCAGTCCATCATGTCTTCCCGATAATGGAGTTAGTGAAATACTCTTTTAAAAATAGACCTACATTGTTAAAAAAAATGCAGTTTTTCTTTTGGCTATCTGAAATAAGCATCTAAGCAGTTACACTTGGGGAGCAATTACTGGTGTTTGACTGTGAAGTGCACAGGATGACAACATTAATTTAGTTTTAAAGTAACTTAAATTTTGTAAATAACTTGAAGTGCCAGCGAGCGGTGCTCATGAGATACAAGCCTTCAGGTGATGTACAATTCTGAAGAAATATATAATATCCAAGTCAATATATGTTGTAGCATTATCCTGCCTGGAACAGGGTGGAAATAGTCTTAGTCTGTTTGTTATTTCAAGTTTACCGTTGTGGTGGTTTAACCTCAGAGGTATGCTCACTCCCCTTCCACACTCAGGTGGGATGGGGAGGAGAAAATATAAACAAACAGGGCTCACGGGTGGAGACCAGAGCAGTTTACTGGAATTGTAAGGGAAGAGGGAAACAACATCAAACAATAACAACAACAATACTAATGAAAGAATATACAATACAAGTAATACACGGAACCAAACGGATCACTACCCGACTCCTAGCCTGCTCCCGAATGGCAGTTCTCCCTTCCCACAACTTCCCCTGTTTAAATATTGAGCATGGTATGGAATACCTACTGTGGCCCCTTTGGGTCAGTTGCCCTGGCTGCTTCCCTCCCAGTTCCCTGTGAAAAAATAACTCTATCTTAACCAAACCCAGGACAACCTTAGAACATGAAATGGTAGCCAGAGATATTTTTTAGTCTGATGTCATAAAGATGCAGCACCATAAATGAGTGGATTATTCAAAATAAAAATTAAAAAACATGCCTGAGGCTGTAAAAGAGGTGAAAAACCCCACAAAACAAACAAAAACTCCATAAAAAAATTATTGCAACACATTTGCCATGAGTAAGTTTTCTTTTTCTTTTTAATGCTGTTGTTCTCATAAATTGTGTTATATATAACTAACCAATGATTTTTAATATCTTTAACTCCTCAATCAAATCTTTTTAAATATTAATAAAAATGTTACCAGAAAAAAATATTCTAAGAAATTTGTATAGTTTATATAGCTTTTAAATGGGAGAGTTGCTGAATGGAAGTAACAGCAGAGAAATCAATATCTGAATGGAAACCGAGATATACTCCTATTCTACAGCAGTAATCCACAGAGACTTACACTGATTGTCATTATAAACTTGGCATTAACTGATAAGTTTCAGAGTGACTACAAAATTATAGTGTCTAGGATATCATAACATAGTAACAAATCCAGACTTCAGTGCTGACCTCTGTAACTGTTGAAGGTGTATCAGCGTGAAGAAATTTCTATGCCTTTTCCCCAAGCAGTAGCTGCTGTATTGATGGATGAGCCTCGTCTCCCAGGCTGTCAAACCACTACTAAATTAATCAGGAATGTTAACACAGAGTTTCTATTTTGTACATTTACCATCCTAAATAATAGTCATCTGGTTTGTAGCCACCAATTTAGTTAGTAAAGATTGTACCCCTGTTTTCAGCTATCAAACAATCCCATTGCTTTTCTATTCATTGCAGTAAGTACAAACAAAATTAAATTTAGAGAGTGCCCTTCTCCTTGCTGCAAAAAAAGATGTGAAAGGTGAAAATGCATTTTTAGAAGAACCTATTAATGTGTTCTAAAAACATTTTCTTCTTTTTATTTTCCCCTCTCGACTTCTGACTCTCTAAAAATTATAACTCTAGGCCAAATGATATTTTTACCTTTGCCTAGAATTCTGAATGTCATTTTAAATGAGTGTATCTGCAGATGTGGAAGCTGTAGTGCTTATGGAGTCAGAAGCAAAACTGAAATAAAAGGAAAAAGAGCAGCCAGAGGAAAAAAACAGTTTTTGGAAAGCTAGTCACCAGTAAGTGATCAGTACATTTCATCCTAGTTTGTATAAAATAAAAAATGAGTCAATAAGTTTCTTTCATTGAAACAATTTAAAATGACTTTCTTCCAGTTTGAATGGCACATTGATGGCAAGCAGTGTTAAAAATAAGTCACAGGATTCTGAATGGGAATTATTACTATTTATGCAAATATAAGATTCTTTAAAATGCAAACCCTATGGAAGTATGAAGGGCCTGATTATTGTGCACAGAATTGGAGGGTCACTGCAAAGCTACAAATTAAGATCTATGTATTATAATAAGGTTACATTATCCCCAAGCAGGATTTACAACTCCTTTCAGGTCCTGTGTAATCCTTTCAGTTTCAAGAGAACCAAGATTACAGCCTAGGTCAAGTAGCGTGATGCAGACTGAGATACGAGCTATGATTACTCAAATGATGACTCTATTGAATTTTCTTTAGATCAAATACCCATCTGTTTCTTGGAAAGATGAGGATGTTAGGGTTCCTGTCTTACAGGATTTTTTTTTTTCCCCCCCGTATCTCAGCAAAAACCCCATCTTTTTGTCTTTTTTTTTTTTTTAAAAAAAAAAAAAAAAAGTAACTCCTATGAGTAGGAATCACTTTTCTTCTAGCTAACTACTTGTTGATTTATTAATTTCCTTTACAAGTTTGTTAAATAAAAGACTAGATATGTGATGAAGAAATCCAACTACAAAACTCAAGTAACACAAAAAAAGGCTAGTCATCCAGTCGGTTATTTATTTATTTATTTATTTATTTATTTCCCAGAAATTAAAAGTGATCTTTACATAACTTCCTCATTTTTGCATATCTTTAAGCTTATTATGTAAAGTCTTTCAGTGTTAGACATTGAACAATGTTAAGAGTGAGATGAATGAACAACCTGTAGGGAATCTGGGTAGTGGGGTTTACTTAAATAATGAGATTAGAGCTTTTACTTTACTTCATTAACATGTTTGCTCATGCATAGCTCCTCTACATCCAAGAGATCTTGACTTCCCTGCCCAGCAGGAAGATCACTGCTGGCCTGAGATGGTTGGGTAGAAAATTATGCTGGATCCTTCTGTGTTGCTGGTCCCAGTCCCAGATGTTGGGACTGAAGTCCCTGGACATCCCTGATGTTCGTCTCCATGCAGGTCTCTTGACTCTCACCATTTTCTCTCACTTCCATGATGTTTCCCCCAGGCAATGTCTTCACCTTCTTCTTTCAAAGGCCACCTCTTCCTTTCCGAAAATCTTGGTTTTGGAACTGGTTGTTCTTTCTGGAAGCCTGCAATCTTAATTTTTCTCAATATAAAGAGTCTATGTACAGAAGCCCAACATACCATCAACTTACTAATCAGTAGTTCTGTCTCATGTGTCTATAATTTGTACAATTCAGGATTTGTCACTTCTGTTTAGCTCAGGTGTTGTCAGAATTTACAACCAAATGGTATCAGTTGCATAGAATCATAGAATCATAGAATAATAGATTGGGTT
>NW_010323231.1:0-217 GCF_000700745.2 Antrostomus carolinensis | reverse complement strand
CGCCGCCCCGGGTCACCCCGGCACGCCCAGGAGGGGGGGGGCACGTTGCAGATGGACACACGTGTCCAGGAACACACCATGGGGCCACCATGTGCTGTCTGTATGTGGCCACATGCCATGGGCTACACGGGTGCTCTGAGGCCCATCCCTGCACCTCTTCATCTCACCTGAGATAGGGCTGGATGGAGGTCAGGGGTACTGGCCAAGGGGAGGAGGG
>NW_010323230.1:2133-2483 GCF_000700745.2 Antrostomus carolinensis | reverse complement strand
CCCTCATTTCTTTTCCCTCATTTCTTTTCCCCCCTTTTCCCCAATTTTCTTCCCCACATTTCTTTTCCTCAATTTTTTCCTCAGTTTCCCCATTTCCCTCATTTTACTTCTTTTTTCCCCATTTTCCCCCTTTTTTCCTCCATTTTTCCTCATTTATTTTCCCACTTTCCCCCACTTTTTCCCATTTTCCTTCATTTTTCCCATTTTCCTTCATTTTTCCCCATTTTCTTAATTTTTCCTCATTTTCCTTCATTTTTCCATTTCCCCCCATTTTCCTCACTTTTCCTCATTTATTTCCCCCATTTCCCCCCAATTTCCCCCCATTTTTCCCCCATTTTCCCCCATTTTTC
>NW_010323230.1:0-1967 GCF_000700745.2 Antrostomus carolinensis | reverse complement strand
CCCATCCATTTGCTACTTTTATTCCCTTTTTCCCGTCGAGTCGAGAAAAAGACACAAAAAAGAAGAAACCTGTTGCTTTTTCCCCATCATGACCCAATTTATTCCATGATTTGGGGCTTTTTCACTAAAATCCACCTTTTTTTACCCACTTCTTTGCTCTCGAAGCTCCACGGCGGGTTTTTGGGGACGGATTTGAGATCTTCTGCCGCTTTATCTCCCTCGTGCACATTTTCCTCGTGGCCGGAGGACAAATTTCTCCACCTCTTGTTGGATTTTTTTCTTCTGGATGTCAGAAAATTGAACTCGATTTATCTCAGTTCTTCACTAAAATCCACCTTTTTTTACCCACTTCTTTGCTCTCGAAGCTCCACGGCGGGTTTTTGGGGACGGATTTGAGATCTTCTGCCGCTTTATCTCCCTCGTGCACATTTTCCTCGTGGCCGGAGGACAAATTTCTCCACCTCTTGTTGGATTTTTTTCTTCTGGATGTCAGAAAATTGAACTCGATTTATCTCAGTTCGAAAGATTTTTGTTTCTCAATTTATCCCAATTTCAAAGATTTTTGTTTCTTAATTTATCTCAAATTAAAAGATTTTTGTTTCTCAATTTATTTCAATTTCAAAGATTTTTGTTTCTCAATTTATTTCAATTTAAAAGATTTTTGTTTCTCAATTTATCCCAATTTCAAAGATGTTTGTTCCTCAATTTATCTAAATTTGAAAGATTTTTGTTTCTCAATTTATCCCAATTTCAAAGATTGTTTCTCAATTTCTTTCAATTTGAAAGATTTTTATTTCTCAATTTCTCTCAATTTCAAAGATTTTTGTTTCTCAATTTATTTCAATTTAAAAAATTTTTGTTTCTCAATTTATCCCAATTTCAAAGATTTTTTTCTCAATTTATATAAATTTGAAAGATTTTTGTTTCTCAATTTATCTACATTTAAAAAAATTTTGTTTTTCACTTTATCTCAATTTCAAAGATTTTTGGGTTTTCTCACTCTAATAATCCGGTTGGATTTATTAAATTTCCTTTAATCCACCTCCATGGATCCATAATTCCATTTAATCCACCTCCCTGGATCCATAATTCCATTTAATCCATCTCCGTGGATCCATAATTCCATTGAATCCACCTCCCTGGATCCATAATTCCATTTAATCCATCTCCGTGGATCCATAATTCCATTGAATCCACCTCCCTGGATCCATAATTCCATTTAATCCACCTCCATGGATCCATAATTTCATGTAATCCATCTCCATGGATCCATAATTTCATTGAATCCATCTCCATGGATCCATAATTTCATTTAATCCACCTCCATGGATCCATAATTCCATTTAATCCACCTCCCTGGATCCATAATTCCATTTAATCCACCTCCAGGGATCCATAATTCCATTTAATCCACCTCCATGGATCCATAATTTCATTTAATCCACCTCCATGGGTCCATAATTCCATTGAATCCACCTCCATGGATCCATAATTCCATTTAATCCATCTTCGTGGATCCATAATTCCATTGAATCTACCTCCCTGGATCCATATTTGGATTTTGAGTCTTTCTCTCCTTCTTCTCTTCGAGGAGGAGAGGACATCGTGGCCACGATGACTTTCTACCTCAACCCACGGCCACGCAGGTGGGATCTGGGCCTGGACTACCACACGGCGAAGCAGTTTGAAGGTATCTAAAGGTGGTTGGAGAAGAACAAAGTACCAATTCTTGATGTTTTCTCTGCTGCATCAAGTGAGATGTCCATTGGAGTTGGAGATCTTCCAGCTCCACCTTCTACCTCCCTTGGCTTCTCCATCTCTTGGCTCCACCATCTCCAACCTCACCTGGAGATTCTCAATCTCGAGACTCCAACTTTTGCTTCTGCCATCTCCAACCTTGCCTGGAGATCTTTCATCTCCAGTCTCACCTCTTGACTCCTCCATGTTCAACCTCAACTGGAGATCCT
>NW_010323229.1:22847-31508 GCF_000700745.2 Antrostomus carolinensis | reverse complement strand
TCAGGGAACCAATCCAACCGCAGGCCAGAGAAACCACAACTAAAGCAGCTCCTCCCCACACCCACCCGTGTGCCCCTGCCCACGGCCAGCAGCGGGCTCAGGGCAGCCACAGGCAATAAACACCCCGCAATTAAACAGGAAAAGGAGAAAGGATAGATTTAACTTGGTGTTGGTCAAGGCCTGTTTCCCAGGTGGATGGGGTGAGACACCCCCAGGTCAGCCCTGTGGTGCCAACAGCTCTGCCTCTTCCCCTCCATCGCCCCTCCATGAAAGCCATCACCCTGCACAAGGAAACCAGTCCCTGCTCCCCCAGGGAAACTGGAGCAGAGGAAAACCTGTCAACTGATGCAGTCAAGCTACACTGATAACATCAGGAAGGCCTAATACCACATACAGAACACAAACTAATCAAGCATCCTAATGCAGCTGTCAGTAGAACCACGGTAACACACTAAAGATTGATCACACACACCCACCTCCCATGTGCCAAAGTTTATTTTTTTTTTTTTTCCAAAACTTGTTTCATCAAATAATTGGATACAAGCAGTTTTTAAAAAACAAACAGTTTGTGTATTAACAAATTGTGAAGTTCCACAATTAAAACATCAACACAGCCAGTCTTGTGCTTAGGCTTCTTTTTAAAAAAATTACTCATTTGTAGAACATAAACCCTCAAAATTTTTTTTTCCAGTTTGTGGCTAGTCGATTTTCCACACATTCTGTATTCTTATAAAATGAAGGAACTCTGGTAAAGGAACAGCTGTACAAGAATACATCTGAAAAAAAGCCTGAACAACCTAAATTATAGTAGCTCCTTTTAAATAAATATCCAATAAAAGGCACAAACCTGTTATGGGGAAAAACATAACATATAAAACAAGACCTATTAAATAAATAAAGTGTGGGGTGGGGTGAAGGAAATCTGTTCCAGCACCTATTTTGTCATTGCTCCAAGATGAAATTCCAGCCAAACATTTGGTAAAGGATTAAACTTAATCACAAGGATACACACTCGAGATACACTAAGATTTGATGTTACAATTCCTGTTGTAACTCTACCAGTTACTACAAGCTCTTTAAATAAATGAGCATCCGCATAAAGTAGTGATGCAGTGATGTGTATATATATCAATGACAAGTCAAATACATCTTCAGAGTAATAGCAACAGGTTTGCTATATTCCTAGCTATCAGTAATGTATAAATGATAACATGTACAGTTTCCATTGCTCAAAAATATAATCTTTTAAATGGAAATAAATGACTGATACACAGTGCCTTTAGATGTTGTCCTTACAATACAAACTACCCAAAACAAGTTTTTCTTTTTATGTACAAATTAAGCACCGATCCACAGTGCATACTATTCTAATTGTTACCCCACCCTCCCTGCCACACAGCAAAAAACCCAGATGGGGATACACCCTGTATTCAATCTGGTAGTCAGAAATATTTTGTTGTTGGTTTTTGTGTGTGGTTTTTTTTATAAACAAAAGTCCATTTATTATTTTTACCTACAAGTATTCTACCACTATGTGCACATAACTGAGATTTCTCTAGTACATGTGTCCAAAATTAAAAAAAAAAAAAAATAATTCATTCAATAACTTCTTGGAGGCAAAGTCAAACTATATCTAGAGAACATTAGAAAACCCCAGTTATTTAAAAAGAGGTACACTTTCAAGTCCAACAGGCCTAACACAATCAACCTTTCCAAATTCCCCCAGAAGTTATCTTATGGTATATCCCATGAACAGCCTCCCTGTAGCAGCATGAAGTCCCAACAGTTAGGCTTGAATGACTTACTAAAGTACAATAATGAAAAGCACACAGCATACTTCAAGTCTTCCTCCTTGTTCAGACAAACATGGAGTGACATCTTAGTTACCTGCTTTCTGAAGTATTCAGAACAGGATTCTGATCAAACGAGTTGGAAGGAAACAAAAGGGACAGTCACATTTATATACATCTCTCTTCAGTGTTTTACTCGTCACAACTACTATTTGCAGCTCCTGTGGGCTGTTACAGCTGCCCTCAAGAACATCTTTTGTCAAAGTGGGTTTTTTTTGGAGAACAAGTTCTGAGCCATAAAAGCCTTTGACAGCATCCCAAGTCCTTGGTTTTTTACTTCTAATATATGAACCATGATATTTTAAACACAGTACTCTGCCATTTTATGTGTTCCAATACGTGCACAAGGAGAGGCTGGCAAAAAGCAGTCCTGTGCACTTTTGCACAGAGAAGTGTGTAAAGTAAAGCAATCTTTTCTTCATAAGCAGAAATCTGAAAGCTGTGTTTTAATGTATCAAACATTCTGAAAGAGACTAAAAAGAAGGTGGCTTAACAAGCTTTTAGGATGCGCTTTGTGGCTGTTTCTCCTTTTTTAATGCTAAATAAATTGGTATCAGACAGCTTTGCTACAAGAAAGCATACCAAAGAACCATTAAAAAATCCAAAGCAAATCAGAAGTAGTGCAAACTATACCTAGTACTAAATCCATTTTAAGCAAAGTACATTCCAGGTATTCAGAATGCTCTGCAATAAAGTTCTAACAAATATATACTGTTTGCCAGGCATTTATTTGCATATTTTATTACAGTAACTGCTTATTACTTACACAACTCAGTAAGAGAAAGAGACCTAAGCTTACAGTGCTAGAACTGCCTGCTTGTAGCGCTCTGTCATTAATGCCCAGACATTTATTACTACATGTACTGGTCTAATTCGAACTCAAGACCTTTCAATGCTGAATAAATCAATGGAATTCACTATTTCTGAAATAAACAGTCCCCTCAACACAATGACCCATTCTAAATGCCCCATCTATTCCCTCATCATGTGGAGGGTAACTATAGGCACTGAAGAACTCATTGGCTTAAAATGGTACAATTGTTCAACCCAATAAAGGTGGATTAAAGCTTGAAGCCCTTTGTAATTCAAACTTGAACATTAAATTGCTATATACCAGTCCAAATTCTTCTAAAATCAGTACATATTGAGAAACTCTAAGTTTTAAGTTTCTGCAAGGCTACATTTCCCAGGAAGTTAGTGGTTACAGTGGTCCAAGGGTTAGGGGGGGGTCATTTTTAAATTTTGTTTCTTTTGAGTTGTTTTACTTGGCAAAAATATTTCCATAAGATTAAGAAATACTACTTTTGCACTCTTTGGACAGAACTAAGCATTTACAAAAAGAGAAGGCTTGTTCCCACTGTGAGGAAAGTGCGGTGGTTTAGAAGTTCTCTGCAGGACAGTTTGACAAGATTCTCAGGCCTATTTGCATTTACAGCAAGCGTCAGAGACATTTCTGCAATTATAGACTACCCAAAAGATTAAAGACATGCTTCTCTGGAGGTCTATTTATCATACAATAGAAAACTATTCAATTTTTTTAAAACCCAGCTTTAATATTAATCATCAGTAGAAGTCATTTTACAGGAGAGCTTTTAATTGTGTTCTGCCACAAAACTTCTGGAAGAAAAGTTGCTCCCAATTCCATCTACCTGCTACTAACTTCTTTTTTTTTTTTTTTTCAGGCTATCACTTTTTATCAGACATTGAAAAATACAAAGTAAGGCATTTTCATAGCCAATTTCAGTTTTGGAGAAAGATTGTTAAATACAAAAGACATGCCAGAACTGTATACATCTGACCTGTCAGGAATAGCATACTCCATAAATTAGTTGTTTTAAAAGATTTTCCTCTCAAAAGGAGTCCTGATTTCTCTACATTAAAAGATTTTCCCCTCAAAAAGAGTCTGGATTTCTTTACACAGCATTTTAACCTCAAAATTACTACAGAAGAAAAAGATCACTGCAGCATTAAAGAAAAGATTATCTAAAAGTTTGCACATATTTACACATTTAAAAATAATTACTTTTATATGGTTTACAACTACGTTCTTATTTCTGAAAAGCAGCACAAGCTATTGTCTACACCTGGGTAATTTCAGTACAGTTGCCAGTTCACAAGTGTCAGCACTATTGCAAGGTTTGCTTCTTTTGACAGAATGGACTTTAAAAAAAAAATTGTATCTTTTGCCTCTTTTTGCAGTTAGCAACAAGATTTTCATATTGCTCCCATACGCTTCTATTGGGGATACCTACATTCACTGGCTCCCAAAACTACTCTTCCTTGAGCTATGAAAAATGCTATCTGCAGAGAATACTCGATGGAAGTGTGGCTCCTGTCTGTCCCCTGTCAGAGGCTGCACATGCTGTTCTGTAACACACTTGTTTCCCCTACTCCATCACAGACTTTCAGCCTGTACCAGAGCCCGGCTCTTTCAACTAGCCATGTAACACTGATATACCAATAGAGCAACTATTTTTTCTTTTTACTATATATATGTAATGTATATATATATATATCTCGTTGATTCACAGCATTTCAAACTCACATTATAAAGTTTGCAAATTACTATAAGCTATTCTAATGTGAAAAAGCTGTCTGATTTCACACAATATTGGCCTTATGATAATGCAAGCATTGCTCTATCAGAGTATTTGTTAGAGCACATAAATTTTATTGCTCAACTTCATTTGTGTTGTGTCTTGGTTACAACAGGCACAGGATTTATGGAGAAAATAAATAGCTTTGACATCCTCAGTTAGCTTGCTAAAGCAATCCACTGATGAATAAGGTTGTAGAGCAATCCTGTAACTCCTCAGCTCTGAAAACGATAACCCAGCTTGCACCTTCTGAGTCAACCTCAGTAAAATAGAGTTTTCTGCTGAGCAGTTTAAAAATCAGTGAACAAACATGACTTCACACTGCAGTGACTGTTATAAACAAGAATATCTAAAGCATTGCAATTCAAAATAATATTGTGTTATACAGGGAAGAAAGTTGCCCTGTTGAGGAATACATCATGGAAAGATTGCAATTCAGTCTTTTCTTTTTTTACCAGTATTTGGTTGTTCTCACATCTTGCTGCTTTGGCGACTCTACATGAACTGTATCTGTGAAGCAGAGATTACATATTAATGCCACTTGTAACATGTTCTTTCAGTTTTTTAGAATTATGAATCTATTCAACTGCCTTGTTACTTGCAAGTTAAGACTATAGGTTTTGGCACTTCAAAAAGTCCCCAAAGAGCATTAAGGCCAACGTATTTGGATGAGAGGAGTACACAGTTTCTTCAACTGGAATGATCTCTTGTCCATGCCTTTTTCACTTCCCCATCACCTGATCCTTCAGAAAGCTTTCACCACTGCTCTAGTCAGTCTAAGTATCCAGCTAGTGTCATAGGAAATCTAAATTCTACATATTTTCACCACTCCCATTTTCTTAATATTGACACAATAAGAAGTTAGCTACTAAATCTGATTTTTACTTTCTTCCTTGCTTCCTACATTTGCATGGTCTCACCATGTGAATTTGCTTCCTTGCCAGCAAAAGCTGTTGCCCTTGACTGAGGAACCCCTCACTTTCAAATGCAGAAATATGCAAGTAGCCCTTCATGAAACATTTGTTTGCTTTTACCAAGACTAAAGTTTCAACATGAGCTCAAGATTAAAGAAAACAGTTCACCTGAGTTTCAGAAACAGGTGCAAAAGGATTTGTTGGCCTTAGACCAGGCTGCGTATACATCATTGACTGGGGTGCCATCAAAGGAGCAGCTCCAATCTGAGGAGGTACCTGTTAGAAAAATAACCCCCCCCCAAAACAGGTATATAAAATACAAACTAATTCTGGAAGATACATCTTTTCTTGCATTTTAAGTATAGTAGAAAATGAGCATATAGGTGCACACACACACACATAGTAAAGTCAAAGCTTTTAAAAAACTTGCTGTATAAAATTTAATCTCTTCCAATGCACAGCGTGGAAAAGCTATCAAATATCACACACTAGTGACCTTATGAAACAAATCCTGCAAGCTGCAGGATGATCTGGGCATAATAATGCTTGCCATAAAACCCACTGGAGGAGACAACTAGGTTTTTCAGGAATACAAGACAATCACATTTCTTACCATTCCATATACAGGCACTTGAGGTGTGGTCACTGGGTATGTGATAGGAGCAGGTACCTTCAATCAAGAAAATTTTAAAGTATTTTAGATAAGTTTATGTGTACTAGTAACATTTCTATACATATATATATTAAAATACATATTTTTCAGTACTTAAAATAACCAACATATTTACAAGAAATTGACTTACATATCCAGGATAGTGTACTCCATTCTGGCACAGCAAAAGGAGTAAGGACAGAAAATTATTTAAGGGGTATTTGAACTGGAAGTTCTAATCAAGGGATGGGTTCAAGTCCAGTACCATAACTGTCTGTAACTATGCTCAACTCATTTATTAAAACAACTAAAGCTGGAGGAAAAAAGTGCAAAGACAGTAACATCAATAACTATGCCTGCTAACCCGGACAGGCTCCCTGCCTAGAAAGCTATCACTAGTAAGACTTACAGCAAAACCAGAAATTTTAATAAATCTAGCCAGTTTTGAGTATATTGCTTGCAGAAACATTTATGTGAGAAGCTTTTAGAGGGCATGGCATGCAATATTCCTTCTTCCTCCCATTATGTGTGAGAAGGGCATAGAAAAAACACCAACAAGGAAGCCAGTGAGCATTCAGCTTAAGAAACAAATAGCAATAGATGTTTAGTCAGGTATGTTGCTTGCATACTAATTTCTGATGTCTGCAACATATCACAACATGAAAAAAGAAAAATGAAGATCATTTTAAGCCAGTAATAACTCGTACCAGGTTATGTCCATAGGCACAGCGATGCATGCAATTCATATTGCCACACGTTGTTAAGTTGTGCTAATTAGATTAATTTCTAAGAATGGAGCACGAGTTAAAGTACTTCACTACACAAGCGTATGCAGAGTATTCATGAATTGCAGGGATAGTGCCCTGAATGCCACAGACCAAGCCAGGACAGTCAAACCTGTCCAGTACTGGGGCACTGATTTTAAAGATGCTCATAGTTGAGCTAGTTCTTAGTGTGCTAATGTGCCCTCTATCCTTCAAAAACAAGGATGCATCAGCATTCTAATGACATGTTCAATAGCACCAAGATGGGATAAAAAGATTTTATGGTCTCAGAAGTCTCACATTAAAGCACTATACAACTAGAGACATCCTCTCCTCCGAATCTGAGTTTTGGTTGAGTCCAGTACAGGATTTAATGTTCTCTTCATCTTTGATAATTTTGAATTAGCATACTCACATAAGATAAGGAAAATAGGCATTACAGGAAAAGCAATTCTTATTGGAAAATAAAGTCAGACAGCAGTCCAAAACTCACAGCAAATATGGCAATTACCCTAGTTGCACATATAACCAAGACAAACATTCGACTTCCCTCCAAGGCAGCTATATTTCAGAAGTGGTTTGAATATACATGAATAGAAGATACTTGAAAAATTCTTTTAAAAGCATAGGAAGAGTCAGTTGCTTACAAATATCCCTCAAAGAAATGAAAATTCTTCATTTAAATAACTACAAAACTTCCACTTAGTATTTTGTACTGTGTTAAAAATATGAAGTTGCTGTTGAGCATTATGAAAAGTCCAAAGTGTTGCTTAACCTGATAATTAAGGTGCCTTGCAGGGGCTGCAGCAGCGTTTCATGTGATAAAACTGAAAAAGGAACAAAAACTGGAAGGAAAAGCAATTTTGCCCTTGAAAGACATTCTTAAAGGTGCATGTGTGTGTGTGTGTGCGTGTGTGTGTGTGTGTGTGTGTGTGTGTGGCAGGGGGAAGCATCTCAAACATGCACATCAGCAATTTTCTGCTTTGGGGTCATTTGTTTCAATTCAAAAAGAACTTATGAACTGCTTCACATCTCCAGTGAAAGGCTGATTATTTAAGTCTTTAATGGACAAGTTTTACAGTGAGGGGAAACAAAGCATACTAAAATCTGTACCTCACTCAGTTCAAGAAGTGATCCTACAGCATTCCCCTCTACTCCCAATCTTGTCCCAAACAGCCTTTGCTATTCTTTTTAAGTTATTTCAAGCTGGGAAGCAGCATTTGCTAGAATGAAGGGTGATTTCAATAGTACAGAAATTACCATATGTGGAATAGTGGGTAAGGGAGCAGGGTTCCATGTAGTTGATGTGCTAGTTTTTGCTTGCCAGTTTGTCCCACCAGTAAGTTTTTTCTCTGTAGGCTGGGTCCACTGCATATCCGATCTAGAATGAAAACGTGGTATTAGTTTTCACAGAGAGTCAACAGCTAGAGTAACAACAACATGGAAAAACAAAACGTGCCTTAATACATGTACACAGCTGAAATCCATGGGTGGAAGAAACACTCAGGATTTCAGTACCCACTTACGTATCTCTGTTCCAGTAAGTATGAAGCCTGTGGTTTGTTTTGTGTTAAAAGGAAATTATTATTACTGCACTGAACAGCATAATGATTAACTGGAGTTTTATGTAACTGCACAATCTTTTATGGTGCTTCACAAAAATACTTAATAAAAATATAGCAATTGCAAAACTAAGTTAATGACTTCAAAAGTTAAGGTTGACCGTGTTATGGTGACTGACCGCAAACTCACTGTTTCAATGGTGTACTGGGTAGCAGATTACTTTCAAGAGTTCGTGAGACTCTTGCTATGTTAGTGCTGATAAACTGTGACAGAGACCAAACAGTCATGTCAGAATATTCTAAGTACACTTACTTTTTGGAT
>NW_010323229.1:13956-22810 GCF_000700745.2 Antrostomus carolinensis | reverse complement strand
AACAGACAAAAATCAATAAGATTTTTAATTGGGGGAGGGGGAGAGCTTGTTTTGTTTTCATTAACAAATGGGAAAGTTAAATTTGAAAGCTTCACACTTACTTCCCACCAGATTAGCAAGTGAAGAATCGAGGTCATTTGCCAAAATTTTTCCACTTTGCTGGTTGGCTGAAGTGGCTCTTTGACTTTGTGGTGGTACTGTGGGTTGCAATACCTCATCTAGAAAGTTAAAAGCTAAACAAAGAACATAAAAGCAACTGTTAACAAAATATTGCATTTAATACAACACATCCATAAGCCAGGGAAGCATTTTCTTTTTAGAACACTAAGTAGGTTTGAGTATTTATATGTGGAGGTTCAACATGCTGGAAGACTAAGACAGAAATGTAGTTTAACCTCTAATTTTTTTTATGGAATACTACATTGTAGCTACTAATCTGGTAAAATCTTTAATTTTACATCAGCAGTAACTGATGGTATTTTTAAATTAAGATGAATCTCCCCTAAAAATGAAGAGGAAATACGGTAATTAAAGATAGTTTCAAAGTGTTCCTGTAACACAATACAGCAGTAATTTCATGATATTGCTCATATCCTGAACATACACAAGAATGCCTTTGCTGTACGTTCATAGAAACTTTGAATATATAGCACCAATCAAGTGAAAGACTAACTCAGCTATTCTTCAAGCAACACATACAGACAGATAGTTTTGCATTTTTATAAGTACAGTGCCTCTCAGTGAAGTTAGAGGGAACTCATTATCATGGATCAAGAGAATACACTGAAGTCATAAGTACTGGAAACAGATTAACATGAGCTTACCCGTTAAGAGTTATCCAGCAGGCCACGTTCAAAGTTCATTCCCCCAAAAAGAGAGGAAATAAAGTTATTACACAGTATATGAGATTAGCCAAAGCTAATTTTAAAGCAAATAACTACAACTGAACTGATTGCCTGTTATCTTATCAGCCCTATAATCAGCTTGCAAATGTATTACATTATTAACTTTTGAACTGCAACAGTAATTATGCTAAATTATTAAGCAACTGTTGCCTGTGGGCTGTAAATTAGTCATAAACTAGTTTTTACCACTTGCAGTCCTGTACTCTGGTGCTGTAGATTTTCCTCCAAAAACAGCATCAAAGTCCACATTAATTGTTGAAGAGGTGGTATTTGAAGGAGCTGAATGAAGAGGAAAACCTGAAAAAAACAAGTTTTTTGCAATCAAATGCACCCATGGAGTAATACCACTCATTACAGTGAAATCATCAAGTTTTTTTAAAAAATTAAAAAAACACAAATTACCATCAACAGTCAGAGGATGATAGACAGAAGGATACGCAGGTTTATGACTGCTAAAGTCATCTTTGTAAAAAGAGAGAAGAAAATAAGATCAGTTTAAAAGAGAAAAAGGAAGAGATGACACAAAAAGTTAAAGTCTGCAGTTAAAAACTAAGAATTTTTAGTAATAAAAAAGGCCATTTACATTTAGCAAATTTGAAAAGCTCAAGCAACTCTTGCATTCCCCATTCCAGAAGAGAAAGGAGGCTGCAGTTTGAAAGAAATCAGCAAAAATTCCAGCAACATTGCAATTCTTAGGATGTCTACGTTGGGCAGGCTGAACAAAATAATTTCAATTGTAGACATAAAACTTTAAGGAAACATATTATTTACTACATCTGGAATTAATGCATCATTTTAATTTGCTAATAAAAAGAGAAGATTGGTCCAAACCACAAAAAATTACACAGCCCAATTTATTAGCATTATCATTTCCAGTTGCAAGTTATATGGGTTTTGTTTGTTTGTTTGTTTTACCACTAAAGAGTTCCACTGTTTGTTTGGAGGAAAAAGTAGAATTGATGAAAGGGGTGGCAGATTTTACAGCTTCTTCAACTGGCTTCATGTCAAAGATGTCCAGATGAGGTGGAGAACCAACACAACCATTTGAGGACGAGAAAGGACCTTTCAGAGGCAGAAGTGAAAGGAAGAACAGAGAGTACAAATAATGGAAAAGAAAAACAGACTGAAATGATTGCATAAGAGAATCTCTAGACAAAGTGAAACTGTAAATATTCCACCCAGTGATCAGCCCATTAAAGACACAAATTCTTAGATTCAAATAAAAATCCTAACAGCTTTCTTTGCTTAGGGAAACATAATTCTAGCATTGCCACTGAGTGGGAAGGGGAGAATGACAGAACATTTATAAATCCGAAAAGTTAGATACTACATTTTTGGCTTCTAGAATCTACCTTTTAAATAGCACATAAAGGTATCAATTCCACCTGTTAAATACCAGCAGTTACAATGGTGTTACCACTGCCTTATTTCAGCATTTAAGACATCTCTGACACGTATCCTGATTATTCTTTGGAGGGATGGGTGAAGGTACAGAAAATGCTGTGCCCAAAAAACTGGGAACAATAGAGTTGTTCTAAGAACTCTGAAGTCACCAACACCTTTTCAATGAACAGTATATTAAATATCACTTAATGGAATGGAAATACTAGTCCAGCATCTTTTCAGTTACACCTGCTTAGCTTATATTTCCCAGCATTTTTAAACTCTGATTCGTAGTTACATTTCTTCTACCTGCCCCCTTTATTGAAGAACTCCTTGATTCTACCTACTGCACATTGACACTACTGCCATGTGTGTTAAAAGAAGTAGTTTTTCTCTAAAAGTTTGCCAGAGCTTTCAGATGACTTATTTTATATTCTGTCAGGATAGAAATGTTTGGATGCAAAGCAATTAAGGTTTAAGATACAAATTCAATTAAGTACGCAACTGTATTTTATTCTTGTAGTCTAAGAATTCACCTATCATTTAGACAGTCACATCATCCTGTCAGCTTACCTCCCCAAGCACTGTTTGCTGATGTCGATATAGCTGGAGTACTCTGCACAGTAGGAACAAATGCAGGCTGAAGATCAAAAAGATCACTAGAAAGGTTGGGCATGCTGAATAAGAAAAGAAAGAAACATGAATACATGTAACAGGCATTGTATTCTTGTGTTATACACACACTCACATCAATCTCACTTTCTACTGTTCACTAGTAGCCTATTAATAATAATGGCACAACACAAGACTAGTAATTAAGCACTTCTTACTGACTGATACCAAAATTCCTGGGAATATACCAGGAAAGCATCAGCAAAATGTTCTTTTTGAAAAGTACTAGAGAAGTAACTAGGATCAGTGCTTTGCAGTTGATTGTGGAGCTACAGGCCAATGCAGTAATTTCTGCTTGCTTCAGAAAGCAAAGTATCTCTCACCTGTTTGTTGTGGGTGCCGGTACTGCAAAGAGGTCAACAGCTACAGTGGTATTTACACTTTTTCCTGATAAGGTGCTTGGGGATGCGGAGGTGGAAGTGGAATTCGATACTACAGAAATCTCTCTTAATCGTTGCTCCTGAAAAATGAGATAGACAGTTTGCATTTTAGTTTTATTAATTTATTTACTCTTCCTGAAGGCCCCAAACAACTTTTCCAAGAAGACATTTTAATTATGATCTTAATAAATAAAACAGTTATTCATCTATAAAGTCCTCAAAACAGAAATATGATTGAAATCAGAGATAAGAGTATTTTGTTTTTAACAAACCTTCAAAAATCAAGGTAGGACTTGAGGTTTTAAATATTAAAAAAAAAAGGATCTACAAATGCCTAGAAGTAAAACATATTCTAGGTTCCCTTCACAGTCACTCAGAAAAACAAAGTCAGTGGATCTTTGTCCAGGAAGACCCATCTTTCTCTCCCGTTAGGATCTCTTCATAGTTCAATTCAGATGTTCCTAAGTCAGACTGACAATGTGCATCCTAATAACATCCATGTGGTGCTGCTCTTAAATTAGCTAAATAAAAATCTCGTTTATGTTGTTACTTATAGGTTTACATTCCTCATTACTTCTAGATAAGCCCCCTGCATTTATACAGCACAGGTCAAAGCACAGGTGTATGTTTTACACAGCTTACATTCCTCAAGTAAAGCATTGAGTGAGCTTGCAAGCTTCCTCGCCCCTCAAATGAAAATTTGTATGAACTGATTTAATTATTCTGTTACTGCAGCTACAAGTCCTATTACAGTAGAAGTGGGACAGTGAAGAGGGGAGACTTCTGATGCAACTCCTGAAAACAAACAAAATCCAACCAAAAAAATCAAACAACATCAACACAACACTTGCTGAGATTCAAGTGAAGCAGTTCAGCAGCAGGCAGCAAGGCACACTAAGATTTTAATCAAACAGCAAAGACCTGCTTCACGTTGATTTGAAAAAAACATGCCTTACACCAAGCCAGGAAAGTGGAGAATCTTCAATAGACCTCTAACTCTGAGATGAAACTCAACTCTGCATTACTGTCAAAGTTTACTTTCACACTCCAAATAGTTTTAAGGCTCTAATAATGTGGCCTCCAGATGATGTGAGCAGAGTTGCTTTATTGTATAGGTGTGTCTAGAGATGTTAACACGAGAAAAATTCCTCAACTTGTGTGTGCCCGGGATCTAACAGAACTACAGATGTGGCTTTAGTGCACCTTGCCTTGTTCAAGATTTTATACTGTGTATGTTCTCAGGAAAGTGTTACAAATGGGTTAAAAGGGCCTGAAGGACCAGGATTCAGGCCTTAAGAGAGGGATGTTACCAAGAGGACTACTCAACAAGTACCAATGAGCAAAGGAACCAAGAGAACACACTGATTTTCTCACAAAGGTGTTATTATTCAAAGTCCATAAATTATACCTAAATACATACGATTTCAAATAGTTTTTCAAACTAAATTATAGAATTATAAATAAGAGCAGTTAAGTGTGGACAGAACTGCAGTGTATATTCTCATTATGAGCAACATGACTGAAGAATCACATTAAAGGCATATTCCATACATCATGGGGAAAAATAATTCCCTCCTACCAATAGCCTCTTACAACTGCAATACTGTATGTTCAGCTGCTTGAGATGTAACCTAGAAATGTTGTATGGCCATTTTGTGAATCTTTGAGATAAATAACAATCTCTTGTAAGGAAGAATGTAAATTTTATTTACATCAACTGTCTGCTATTCAAATCAAACTCCCGGTAGAAGGGTCACAACATATTGTCAGCCATCACATCTGCATCCTACAGAATCATGCCTTGGCCTTTCTTAAGAGGAGGGTTCCCTCACCATACACTACTTTAAGCCAACCCTGGTTTTCACCTGTATCCAGTAAAAAAACCCCAAAACCAAACAACTCAGAATACAAATTTGAAAAAAAAAAAAAAAAAAAAAAGGTACCTTAAGTGCCTGCAGTCTAGCTTGTTCCTCCTCCAATGCTTGCTGCTTTTCTTTCTCATCCATCCTACTAAAGGACATTCCTGTATTGGCAAGTGTGGAAACAGCACTGGATAGGGCATGAGCTCTAAAAACAGTAATAATTTTAAAACGCTTTATTAAGAAAAAGAGTCAGATAGATATCACTTATAGTTTAATCATCAAGTGCCTTATCTAGTCGTGTGCCATTCCCCCTCCTCTACAGTCTTTTCTTCCCTCACTCTCTGGTACAGAAAAGCAGATACCCCAATAATGAGGGAGTGGGGTGAAAAAGCAACATGAGTATGCAGGATTACTCCCTCAAGTTTCAGTGGGTAGGAACTGGAAAGTGCAGAACACACCACTTGTCTTTTTTCTTTAAAGTCATATAGACTAGAATTCCGTTCCATTGAAGTGGCAGAGGCACAGAAAGCTTGTTTGTACGTATTATACATGTAACAGGAACAAAGCACAGAAGTTATTCCTCACATAGTATACTCTTTTGCAAAAGAAAAAAGAATAAAAAAAAAATCTGAGGAGCAAGACAGCAAGTCAGGAATGTAGCTTACACTGATGCATTTATCAGTATTTACCAAGTTTCTGGGGAAGAATGCCTATACCAAAAGAGATCTCACTTCAGCCAGAAGTACCATTCTTACATATTGATACCATACTTGACAGAAAGAACAGCACAATTCCTGTTAGCACAAAGCATCTCAGTTAATTCAGCTGTTCTGAAAAAAGACTGAAGCACTTTTACAAGCAGGTTAAGATAAATTCAGCCTGAGAGGTAGACAACTGACAACAAATACTGTCTTCTCTTGGGTAAAAAGAGCCTCAAAACCCAAATACCTTAGAAGTCTTATAAGCCAAAGAACTTCAAACAAGTGAAAGTTAAAAAGAATAATATACAAGGCCACAGCTCAGTGGTTTATTACAGCACAGCAAGAAGTTTGTCAGAGACACAGGCAGACATACCTAGATTTCAAACGTGACTCACCTACCAGACTATTACTCACTAGATGCTTCATTTATACTTCTAGGAAGATATATTTGGAAGTGAAAAAAATTCAAGGAGAACATCAAATGACCCAATCCTGAAAATTCTTAGTGTGAAGATGACAAATCCTAAATATAGGCATTGTTGTCATTCATTGGGTGCTTACCTGCTGGCAGCAGAAACTTCTTTTGTTTTCTTTCCCTCCACAGAAGCTAAATGCTGCTCCAGTGCTTCAAGCAAGCTGCTGGGTGCCTATAGTTAAAAGTATTTATAAAACATTGCTTCTAGAAACACATCATTGTTTAGTACACAGATTAGTTTCCTTATCCACTAAAAACAAACAACAACTTACATATCAGTAATTGTGCCTTTGGGTTTGGCTGCCATCCTGCACACCTGGATTTAATCTACCCAGTGTGGCTCTGTAAAGGATTGGCAGCACAGAGACACGAAGTAAGGATCCCCCCAGAGCAGGTCTGCTCCTGTGTACAGAAGCTGCATTCTTGTTTTTGGCAACAGTATTCACTATGTTAAGATTAATCCAATAATCACAGCTGATGAAGCAGTACGCCCTTAAACTGTCAGAAGTACCACAGTGAAACCTTTGCATTTTTTACCATCTTTCCCCCGTAACAACAAAAAGCCAATCACTTTCCATTCAAATATTTACAGTCAAAGGTTTGCGTTAGAAACACTTGACTACAGCAGAATGTTAGGTTTTATTAAAAAAAACAATGAAATTCAACCTGATCCCAACAACACTACTGCAGACTGAGTAGCTATTCAACACATGACTACATAATAAACCAACTCAATTACTCCAAAGCCTTCAGTAGCCTAAAACATTTAAAAACTAGCAACACGACTTCAAATAAGGTTGTTTTTGGTGATTTCCCCCACCCCCCAGGAAGAACGTTACCCATGAGGAGTTTTCAACATTAAGCCGTTTTTTAAAGCAATGAAGAAAATCTATAAAATAAACCCCAAACAACCCAGCTTCTCACCACTTAAATCCAGCAGGAAGTCAGGTACTAGACACCTCAGCTAACACCTGAGACACCTAAATGAGTTTTAGGTGACCAATACTCATGAGTTTACCGAGACATTTGAGAGCACAGCCATGATATTTTTCAGTACTCAAGAGAAAGATTTTAACTAATAGGTAACAGAAAGGAGAAAGTTTAAAATACACAGACTAAGGCACATCAGAGCTGCTTTGGTTCCTACAGAAAACAAGAAAAAAGTGCCAATCATAACCTGCCTTTGTTCTGACATCCACTACAGAAATATTTCTTCCATACTAAAGGAAACAGCTTCAAAGCTCAGAATGAATTTGAACTCATCCTGATCACACAATCTTAGTAGGAAGTAAGATTTCTCCAAACCACCCTATAAAAAACAACCTCCAAGTGAAATAAATCCTACTACAGACTTAGATGAACGGAACAGACCTCTAAAGTTTTAATCTACTTGCCAGCTCAGTCCTCCTCATCTGGCAGTGTTTCAGAGACATTAAGCCTCTCTTACCATGTACCAGCTTTCTGTAGGTAGAACAGATATGATAGGCACTGTTTGGAATCAGAACAAGCTTGCCCTTGCTAGCCCTTCTGCACCAAAAGCTAGACCAACCTATTTCCTGGAAAGGGGAAAAATATTAAAACACACAAGGCTTTGGCAAGTTCCCCTCTGAAATATAGAGCACAATTCTAGCTTCCCACATTCAATGAAGGCAAAATCAGGCTCCAAGAGATGCAAAGAAAAGCAATTAGAATAATCACATAAAACTGCTCAGCTTAAAGTTAAGGGCTGAGTTGGTATTTCTCTCTATAAATACAGCCAGGTAAGCTAAGACAGTGTAGTTACCACAAGAACTGGTCATGAATAAATTCAGCATTCAAGCTGGACAGCTAAACCCCAAGAGGGAACATTTTTAAATACTTTTTGGGAAAGGTATCAGAGATGAAAAAACCAAACCAAAAAACCCCATACTTGTACCTTTCAGGAGGAACAACAGTTTGCAAAAGGCATTGCATGACACAGCTAGACAGATAATCTTAATACTCTAATTCTACAAAGTTCTTCCTAGTCTTCAATTTTTTTCTCCCCCTCAAGGCCACTCTAAAACTTAACTGTATGGAAAAGTATATTCTATACTTACTGTTTCTAAAGCCCTCTAAACAATCCCCTCAACCATAAAAGCTAAACCCAACAAACCAGTAACTACTCTGAACTTTCTCATTGCTGCAGACATCCAACAAAACATCAGAGATGAAATTTTGAGTGAAAAGATCTTAGTAATTTTGTCAGAAAAGATGCCTGGGCTAATACAGACATTTTGACTCGAAAAAGGCTGTATTTTATGACTCAGCCTCCCTCCCCCCACTCAGACATCTGACAGACTAAGATCCATACAGAGGAAAATGACCCAGTTGCATTAATGAAATACAGTAACAGCTACAAACAGAAAGTAACAGCATTGTGAAACAGGGCACCTACAAAGGACAGTATCTGCTTTACAGGAACTGGCAAAAGTGGCAGTAGTGTGAACATTAGAAT
>NW_010323229.1:0-13934 GCF_000700745.2 Antrostomus carolinensis | reverse complement strand
GAATAATAAATCTCTAAGAGATAAAACCATCGTTGCCAGGAATAGCTCAAGGAAACTCTGAAAGGTGTGTATCCCAGAACAGAATATACACCAGAAACGTAAACAAAGTATTTAGGAAAAAACTGAATATGGTAGACCAGAACAGAAACAAGACATGATACTGTCAGAACTTAAACACAAGCATACTGAAAATTAAATGTTTGTGAAAGCCTAGTGCTAAGAAATTTTAGCAAATTCTTTTAATGTGGCACTAAACTGATGTACAATTAAGTAATTCTTACTAAATGCCACGAAATTTACTATGGAAGTGAAATGCTTAATAGTGGCACTGAAATTGCCAACATACACAGGACACTGACATCTACCACCACAGTTCAGAGAGTTGCCTTTCATGTCTAAGTGCACTTAAAAACAAATAGATGAGCTGTTAGAAAAAAATGTTGTGAGACCACTTGATATAAAGGGTTTTGCCCACTGAAAGCTTCAGATATAAAACAAAGCAAATTAAGTTAAATCCCCTATTCTCAGTAAATTAAAAAAAAAAAAAAACAACCCACCCTGCTTTGAAGAGCCTTATAATGACCCAATTAACTGGACAAGTGCACACAAACCCAGTGAAGTATAACTTCAGCCTTGAGTATAATTTGATGAGCATAATGCAGACCAGCTGCATATTGCAGTACTCATCAAAAGACAGAGTAAGATACTAAGATCAAATACCAATAGAAAACATCAAACTACTGTTTTCACTCATTATCTGCTCTTACCCTGCTGGTTACTGTCATATTTCTTTCCTACCACAAAGGCTTAGAAGTTCTTAAAGGGGTTAATATTAATTGCTAGGAGCAAGTATTAGAGATTTGTGCTTTGAAACATGTATGATTTCAGATGGAAATCTTACTGTAGGCACTAATGAACAACACAATGGAAGTTTGTGGTTTAGATTTTATTTCCATATTAAAAAGACATTGATGAAGTTTAGGCAAATCTTAACCGTAGATTTTTTTTTTACATGATTAACTGATGAAATTTAATTTTCTGAAGGCAGTGTAGGATTGAAATTTAATTTTCTGAGGGTAGTGTGGGATTAGATGTGACTGTTCAAAGTTTACAGATTAGATTTGAAGTGTTTCACACTGACTCCACTTGAGCAGCTTGAGTACTCTACACCTCTAAGGCACTCCAGTTTATTGCCTAAATCTCCTGACAGATTGCCATTTATTCTACCCATCAGGTTACTCTGTGCTACAGAAAAAATGAAAAGTACCTCTGTCCTGTTGGGCTGGCCCTAGGTTAGCAATACAATGTCCCTATGAAGGAACTTGAATAACTTTGTGCCCTTCTGTGGGCTATCAGCATTTCCTGCTCCCCAGGTCAAACCACCTTCCTCACCTCCTTTCTGCCCCTCAATTTATCCTCATTAGAAGCTGCTCCCCCACATTCCACCTTTTAGACTAAATGTTCCAGCACACAACCTGCATTGCACGTGTCCCTCATACTACTGAGTAATACTGAAGCCAGCACTAAGTGCTGATACAGAAACATCATATCTATTCAGACCTCAGGGGAAAGGAAAAAATTCTTGACTGAACTAGCTAACTGTAATCTTTCAGTGTACTGGAAGACATTAAGTCACACTGGAATGGAAAGTTTTTCTCAAGGCATGGCAAGATGCTTGTGGCTTACATGCCAGGGAATCCCCTGTGATAAAAACCAGAAGTTCTTGAAAAATATTTTCTGTGAGTTTTATTTCTTTAAACAATAAAAAAGAAATCTTGTTAAGAGCTGCAAAGTGCGAGTACTGAGTACATTTAACCCCTGGGAAAAGTCACCATATGTATTTTCCATACATAAATACATGGAGGAGAATACATTCTCAAGATGAATTATTACTATGATATACTCAACCTTTAAAAATGTAAAACCAGTAAAATTGGATTGATCAATACGATATGCACTGACCTGAGTAAGATCTGGAATGTCACCCTGATCAATTCCAACTTGCTAGGTTTACCAAAAAAAAAGAAGAAAAAGTACATTACTGTATGCAGTGGCAATGAAAATAAACAGTGATGTCTGAGTGTTACACAGAAGCTAACATATTAAAAACTGGTACAAGTTTCACTAGGAACACACCTTAGAAATCACAAGCGCATTAAATTGCATCTCAAAGCAAGCCTGACTTTTTATCAAGTAGAAAAGCTTACAGGGAGCATTAGAAGCACCCACATTGCTTACTGAATTACCACAGTAAAGGAAAGCACTGTAAATAGACTGTAACATTCAGTTCATATATTTTAGACCATTCATTGAATTTATAACAACACTTAAGTTTACTATGTCTTCTGGCTAATAAAAAGAATAGCCAAGAATCTCACTCCATGTTAATGAGTGTTTACAATATTTAAAATATCTAATCTGCAGAATACTTCCTTGTATAGCAAAGTTAAGCAAACATTAATCTGTGAAGCAGGTATAAATGCAGACTACTGTACCAGTACAGACAGCTAAATCATGTCCTTTCCATAGATGTAGATTTATTTACCTCTGCTACTTTGAGAAATTCTGACAATTTGGTCATTCTGGCTAGAAATTTTTTGTAAATATCCAAGCCTTCTTTGCACTGGTTCTTCTTCATATCAAAATATCTTTCTGAGGATGCAAAGAAAACTCTTGTAAGATAACAGCCTCCCCAGCAAAAAGCTGACACAGTATGATGAAAGTTAATTTGAGACAAGCTTCAGGAAGAGAACACACAGGAGTAACTAAAAGCTATTCAGATTTTAAAGTTTATATGAATACCTGACACCTCTTGTATTTAGTCAGTCAACAGAAAAACATTGATTTTTCTATTTCAGTATATTGGAATATAATGCAAAGCTTTATTAAGCATGGATGCAATCACTGCAATTGTCAAATTAGGTATTTAGGGGAATATTTTCAAAAATTCGGCTTATTACCTGGCAATGAGGCAAATTATTTTATCATCTGAAATATTCCTGGTATGTCTTTACATTTTTAGATCTTGTACACTTTTGATCAATACACTTTGATGTTTGTAAATTTGGCTCAATATCCAAAAGACATCAGAATGGATACTGAGGTGGTCCATACACTGAATTGGCCTCCCAAAAGGAGTATCAACCACACCTTTCACTTTTTATGGTTTTGCCCTATATACTTACAGATATTTCATTGAATAAAAACTAATGGATTAACAGAACAAACTGATCAGATGTTTTCATTCAGAAATTTGCCTGAATAGTCATTATAAGGCTTTGCTAAGATCTTATCACTCTTGAACAAAAACCCCTACATGTCACCTACTAGGCTCATGCAGATTCAGGTACCAGTGAACAGTCAAGCTATAAAGAAAGTATGGGAAACCAGAAGTCAGTCATACTGTGACTATACTAAATAATCAAAATACCAGGTATCTCACTAATACTTTTACAATCCGACTGCCAAAGGTTAGCCACTGCATGTTTAGGGTATCTTTGTTTTAGTCTCAGTTGCCCTCTCATCTCAATTTCTGTTTCAAGGTGTATCCTTCAAGGCAGAAGTGTATGTTTAAGCCTATGCTAGTTGTTACTGAAACTAAGACAGGCTTAATTTAATGGTAATGGAGCAGAGACAATTTATTAGGAAATTACAGTCAGAAATGGTCTATATTTTTAAGTTCTCTCAATATCGTTCACAAAAGTTCAAAAGCTAATAAAAATTCACATACCTAAAAGATTAATAATCCCCTCATTGTACGCTGCAAAAAGTCTAATGGAATCTTTAAAGAGGAGCATAAAGGCAGCATTTATAACACCATTAGTTAGTTCATTTGGATTTGCCTGTGTAGAAAGCAATGAGAAAGCAAATTAGTATTTAATAAAATAATGAAACTCTCACTTCAAAATGAGAAGTGTGTTACCTGACACAGTGTGAAGTACTTACATCAAAATCAAGGAGTGCATCAAGCTGGTTCTGTATTATTGGAAGGGTTTTCAGAAGCTTTTCAGCATTCATGGTTCTCATCACTCCATCTATCCTACAGAGTAGAAGACACACGTTTACTAGTTACCAAGAGACCTCAGTATATTGTGCTGTTTCAAAAATACTATATTGCTTCAAAGGGTCAAAATGAACACCAATCTATGACAAGCTCAAGAACAACTGGTATTTCCCTCCCCACCAATATGAAAGACCAAACAAAAGAAGTAGCAACAGTCTTACCCTCTTTTCATTTTGGTGAAGTCAACTGCTACAAGTCTATATGAAAGTGCTTTTTCATTCAAGTATCTGCTATATCGCCTAATGAAGGTAGACATATCATAGCCTAAAAGTTAAGCATTTTTACGTTAGACATTTTGAAGGGGTACAGTTTCTTCTAAGTTCTGTTCAAGAACTATTCTCCTACTAGCCAATTATACATCAGCTTGCATGAAAAGCCCTTCATAGACACATTCCAGAGTCTTGACATTCACTATATTTCATCTTGAGAAGTAATGTTACAGTTTCTTCCCAACTTGCTAAGATTAGGAAAGCATTCATTACAATTATTAGAATAAACACGTAAACACATTAAAATATTAGGCAAGAACCAAGGAGCTTTTATTAAGATCTTCTTGAAATTAGACTAAAAAGTATTCCTAGTAAAATGCCGAAGACTTTGGTAACTTATCTGCATTGCCTCAAAAAACACATAAAGATCCAAAAATGTTTTCTACCACTGGCAAGTACTTAAAAGGCTTCTCAGAGATTTGAAGGAGTTATCACTATTTATACAGCACATCCTAGTTATGACTCCATTCACTTTAACAGTAAACATTTACTCCTGAGACACTAAAAAGCAAAGGCAAAAATAGATAATTGTGCCAATATTCATCAGGTTTATTCTAGTAGGTATTAAAGAGTTCACTTTTTAAAATGTACAGCTGTGTATGCACATGATACATTACAGACAGAAGTCTAGCAGTCAGCCAGGTAACTCACTCTTACTTTCCTTGTGTCTGCATTCTTGGCTGGACATTCTTTGGTGTCTCACACAATATAAATCTTAATACCCTTTCATTTACATGTCATTTGTCTCCTAGAGTGCACTGCCACAGAGCAAAAAAGCAGCAGAGTTATTCCCTTCAGTGAAAGATCCTTACCCTGCATGGCACTTTTGTCCAGGTAGTTATTTAAATTGAACAAAGTGTTTCGGGATGCAAGATACTGGATAAAGCGCTGTTGGTGAAGAAAAAGTTGAGAATATAATTGTTGTGAGAGTCGAAACATTTAAGCATACTACAAGAAAACTACACTTACCTTCTAACTAATTCCAGTAACCTCTATCAACAACAGAAATTAGAAGGCAAAAATTTAAAGGAAAACTTGAAACTACCAATTAGCAACACCTCTGAAATCCAGAGCTCTATTTGGCAAAAATACAAATTTAAACTAAATAAAGACATCATTGCCCGTAAATAAAAGATTAATAATCCTAGAGGAAGCTGCTTAGGTTAACTTTGTCGTTTAGAACAGACAAGCTGGAAAACACAGAACAAAAATACCACTTGCACTATCCAAGTTAACAAGGTTTGCATATTGTTACTGCTGTTGTAGAAGTGTGAGACAGGCTTAGTTACAAAGTTTAAAAGTAATTAGTAACAATAATGCTTCTGAAATTGTGGTGAGCAGCACAATATATATACTGTGGGGTTATAAACATATATATTTTTATAATGCAGTGATCTGACTAAACAACATTTAAGTTTTCACAAATAATAGCTGGCTCCATAAACAGTGCAGGAGTAACAGTCAACCACATCCAGATAGCAAGGTAGTTTTAAAAGTTTCTCTGCCACTTTTCCATACAGATCTTCTATAATCGTTATTTCTTCACTTTTTTGTATGTGTTTTAGTCCATAAATGAAGATTATAATCAGTATCGCTTAAAGGACTTGTTACAACTTTGATCTGAAACCCTCTGCTGCCACAGCACGCAGGACCTGTTCCTTCACTCTGCGTGGTGGAAATCCACCTGTGTGCCAGGTTTGGACCATCCTGCTCCACTAAACTGGCCTTTTTCAGTCAGGCTCAGCAGAGCACCTGCTCCCTGGGAACTGTAACAAGGGCGCAGCACAGCAACAAGAAAATCCTTCTCACCAGTACTATTTAAACTGAAAGCAGTACTTTCACCCTCCAAGGGGCCCAAATGATCCCCCAACTTGTCACGTACCACCTCATCAGTAACTCCATATGTGTTCTCAGCCTATAGCTACGAAGTTCACACAAGTCTGCAACACGCAGCTTGTCTACCAACAGCTCTGGCACTGTTTTAACTTCTTATTCTGTTTTCCAGTCGGCTTATCTGGTCTTTGTACATCTTAGTACTGCATTCAAAGAGATACAGAAGAAGAGAAACAGTTGGAACACGATCAGGAACAGAACAGTGATATTCAAAAGGTGTCTATGCACATTTCAAAATTAGCTACTGTTCTGAATCTCATTTTAAAAGGGCCAAGGCTAACTCTCACTCTCCAGATGTCAGGGGTTTTGCACTGCACAATGGGCTGTATGGGCAAACAGATACTGACTGTAGCCCACAGCTTGAAGTTTTGATTTTTTCTATGGTTCGGTTGTCTGCTTTTTTTTTTCCCTTCCAAGTTTCAGTGTATAGATATAAACTGTAACGGAAGAAGAGAGAATAAAATATAGAAACTGATTTACAGCATTCAGTTTACTTTTACACTTGGAATAAGCAGTGAATTCCAAGTAGTGCATTTTACTTTGTAGTATCCTCAGATTTCGGCCTATTATCTGTTGAAACTACAATTTAAGCACGTAAATGGTTTGGGGAAGTGTTAACAAAGAGCACGCTATGTTTTACAGGTCATTTCAATTAAGTTCACAGAGCTTTGGAGAGAGGAGACAACACCAGGTTTTTCAGACCAGTGTAATGACTGGAAGCAGTTATCTTTAAGAATCAACTTTTCAATATTATCAGTAGTCAACAGTCATTTATTAGGAGAATGCTTACACTCAAGTTCAGGACTAAACGGTCACCTGACCAAGACAAAGTTTAGTTTTTAATGCAAAGACTAAGAGAGGCTGAATTTCTAATGCTATGTTATTGTCTGGGAAGCTTTTCATAAAAAGTGATTAAATAATTTAAGTGAACTAAATGCAACAGAAACCTGTTTTGGAAGAACGTTCATGACAACAATATATGAAGATTTAGCCCATCAGATGATGATTTGCAAGATCAAATATTGTAGTCACCATATTCCTCCCCCCTTTAGTAATTATTCTTATCTGTTAATAGGTTGGCTGCACATTTACGGAGTGCTAACAACGCTTTTGCTGTGCTCTAACTGATAATGACTAGCCTAATGAAGTAAAGCTCATCACAAGTTTTTCAAGTCTCTATTCTATAAAGGTCACTCACTATTCCCTCACAGCCCAACCCAGGTACCTGCGTGTAAATTGCAAACACTGATATATTTCAGTATTGAAATAATGAAGGAGTATTTTCTTCTCCAGAGAAGTACTTTACAACCATCAGCAGAGGAAAAACAAAGACCTCTGAAAAACTGAAAGTACACATCTAATGCTTCATGGATTGAGACAGTTTAAAACACTGACAAGGAGGCTTTAACAGAACTAATCATGTCTTACCTCGTTTCCATACATCATGAGGTGGTGTGTTGTAATTAGAGCTTTGAACACTACAACCCAACTACTGTTTGCAGTTCTCTCGAAGAGTGTGTCTGCCAACTGTGGAATATTCACATTCATTTCATTCGTGCACTGTATTAGATCTAAATTAAAGAAAAAAAAAAGGCAAGGCATTACAATGAGTCATATGCTCAAAGAGGATCATCATGTTATTTAGTGTTTTAAGGCTTCCAGTATGAATTCTCAATGTTAACTTCAGTTCTTTGTTTAAGAAATAATTGAGCTATTTTACATTCCTCGCTCAAATGCACTGTATTTCACTGAAAGACTACAAGTATGAACTTCAAAGGCATTTCAACAATTTTATGGAATCCCAACATCTCATCAATGAATAATGTGCTCCAGTAGAAACTCTATCCCCAAATTATTGTCTAAAAGCCAGTGCAAACCTTCTGGACGCTCAATACCTGAAGCCACTCAATCTAACAAAAAACATATATAAATCAGAGAAGGAAGGAAAAGCTGACACATCTATATACCTCATGAGATCAACAGGCAGCAAGCACCCTGCAATGCTGCCCTAAGCCTGAGCACTGACACACGACAGCAAATGAGATGCTACAAACCTGCAATAAGCCTCTTTTCTAGAGGAATTAAGAGCAAGAATTTGCATCTACACACCTTTCCACTTGGCTAAAATAACCTAATCACCAACCTACTGAGTATTTTGTGGTGGATCGTGGCAGGTCTCAGGCTTTTGTATAAAAAAAGCTCTTTGTGAACAAGACTGATTACAAGCTCAGTAGTAGAACATTAACTTGGTGGGTCAGAGATAGAAAGCTTAAGCCTGTGCCTGAGTACTGGTACAAAACCAGAACAGGCTCCAGCAGAGACATGGGAAACAAGCCTGCCTGAGAATGCTACTGAAGGCACATGCTGAGAGGAGAGCAAAGAACTGAACCCAGGACTTCAGTTTCTTCTCTCTGAGCTAAATTTGGCTCAGGTGTGATCAAAGTACACCTTAAGGACTAGGCAAGGCCAGTAAAACAAACATTTCATTTGAAAAGGTTCCTTTGTGGTCTTTTATTTAAGCCAAGCCTGTGAGCAGGCTGTTGGCTGCAGAGCAGCATTGCTGTTTCTGTGGTTTGCCTGGGTAAGTACTTGAAGAAGGGTGGGTGCTTGGGAAGTTGGGAAGCTGTTACTGCCAAGTGACAGTAACAGGGCGGAAGATGATAGACCTCTGTTGCATTTGAGAAGCTCGTATGCCATCGTTTTATTTCGCAAGTGTGGTCCCACGTGACTGAAAAATGCAGTTCCAGTAATTCTGTAGAAGTGCTAGTAAGGTTCTCCAGCGTGTGCTACTTACTTGCTGCTGTAAGATGGGAGCCTGACCACGTTAAAAGGCAACCAAAAGGAAGTATTTCACATCTGCAGGGGTACGCAGAGACTAAATCAAGCTGTGCTTGAGCTGAGAGGAGCCTGAGCAAGCTGCAAGTCCCACGCACGTTAGACACATGCTGAAGACAAGACTACTTTTATTGAGGGCACTCAGCACTATCGTACTCTTTGGTTTAAAAGTCTCCTGGAATGCACAAACACATAAGCCATAGTTGCCAATACAGAAGAACACATGCTTAGGCAAACAAAATGTCTCTCAAATACTAAACTAAGAATGAACTGGAAAAAAATCTCAGTACATTTTATAGGCCAAAACTGGACTTTCCTAAGAGTGTACTGCAAAAACTTAAGTTTAAAAAGACTCTTCAATAAGACTACTCAGGGAAATTTTTTACTTATTATTTTACAACTAGCAGTAATAAAGGTAGCACCACATTTGAATTCTAGCAATTGAGACACGTAACAAAAAAACCCAAGTGTTTTTTCTCTAATACGATTCTATTAAGTCTGCAATAGGAAAATCTACACACAAACAACTGCACAGATCTGTTACAACTGGCAGCAAAGGAGGAAGAGGCTATTAACACCACACATCTGGAAGTATAAAGGAACACATGCACCTGAGAGACTGACAGCTGGACAACTGTAATATGGATGTTGGCAGCAAAAACCTGAATGAAACGTGCAGGGCAAGTGATGCTCATTTTCTTATCGCACTACTTATATAAACATTTTACAACTCAAAGCATTTTGCCAGTTACCCAGGGCAATAATTGTAACTGCGAGGGCTGAACTGTGGTGCTATTCCTAGGATGGAATTTAGAAACATGTTAACATCACACGGGGAAAAATCAAACACCTTTAAACTAGAAGAGTACCATGGGGGTTTTCAAGTAGCCTGGAAAAGCTGTGGAAACCTTACTGCCTAGAAGAGTACTGAGGATTTATCTTCCACAGCTCATCTGAAATCCTGGCATATCATCTATGAAACCATGCAGCTCTTCAGAGAACAGCATGCATGAATCCAGATATTTGAAAAAAAAAAAAATAAAATAAAAAAAATCAGGTTTTTGGAAAATTCTCAGCCAGGCACCAAGAAAAAGACTACTTCCCTGAGTAGTCTTATTGATATACTTCTCAACTTTCAAGTGACAAGAAACTCATCATTTTCTTGATTCAGGAATATCTCTCTCAAGAGAACTGTAAATACATAAGTCAAAGACAACCATAACAGTTTGAAGTTCCCATGTTTCTTCCACTGTCACAGGACTGAAACTGCTCTAAGACAGATATAAAAATTAAGACCACTTTCCTTAACCCCAGTCTTGGAAACAAAAAAATTACTTTAAAAAAAAAAACAAACAACAAATACACACTGTAAACTATAGATTACAAAAACATAAAACAGAAGATCCACTTCATCAGACTTTCTCAATTTAGCCTAAGGAATGCAACAATGCTTGCTGGAAAAAGTAATTAAAAGATAGCACCTGACTTAATACAAATATTCTTATGCCTGTGTGCTCTTACAATGCATATTTGATACCAATCTTTAATTTATATAATAGCTAAATCTGAACTCAGAGTGACTTCATCAGAAGCAAAGCAGTTCCGCTATTCACTCCCTCACTAGACAAGGATACATGACAGCCCATAAAGTTTTAGAAAAAGCCTTAAGCCATTTCTAAATAAAAACCGCATTTATAGATTACAAGAACATTAACTATTTTTTTATTGTTCAAATCAAATTTCCTCAATTACTGTATTAAAAAGCTTCATAGATTACTAAAGAGTTTCAAATTAAAGACAGCCACCTGTGGATGAGTTCAAGAGTATTTCTTCATACTGTACCACAACTTCTGTATCTCTGCAAGGACCACACGGCATCAGCATTCACCTGACAGTCAGGAACTCCAGCTGCCAACAGCAAGAACGGGCAGATACAAAAACCCAGAACTCTGATAGTCATAATGTGATATTATTGGCAAAACTTAGTCTGTGACGATTTGGTGGAGACCTGAACTTTCTCCTAAAGCAAAAGGCTTAGAAGTCTATTTCTGTTACACAGTACAATTTCACAGTACCTGAATTACCACTTCTCACAAGACTTCCAAAGCTTGTATATGAACAGGAGTTTTAAGTTTTGATGAGTAACATTAACTATTTTCCCTCACCTGTGCTTCTTAAGTGGGCAGTATACAAGTTAAACAGGAGATTTTTCTCTTTATTACCATGTTCATTTAAAAGTTTAAGATGTAATTAACCTGGGATTTTTTATTTTTCTAAATTTTGGTCTACACACAAGTCTACTCTGCCACCTACAAGCCTGGCTACGGCTTTGTTTTTTTTTCCATTATGGCTTTTCAGTAGTTAGCCAAGAAGAGATACATCACCAAAAGCAGCATCTAGCCCCACTCCACTGCAACCCAAACTCCAGAGGCTGAGGTGAAGTGAGAGAACCCACACTGGGGGAGAGACAAAACCTTCAGGTGATCCACCAAGAGAAAAGATCAGCCTCTATGTAACATTTTATGTTATCCTAAAATATTACAAAATACTACAGAAATAGATCTGCTGACTTATTTAGGACATCATGACCTACTTTAAAAGGAAAAAATCCCAAGTATTTCCACTGACATTGCTTAGGGGTTTTTGTGTGTTTGTGTGTGGTTTTCTTCACTCTTCAAGAAAAATATGACTATACTACTCAGCAGTTAGTAGCCAGACAAAACTCAAGATCCTTAAACATTAGTTCACACACTGCATGTGTAACACCTTCCTGTAAATACTCATATTGTAATATTATAGTTTTTCTTGCTGAGGAAACTTGGCAATAAGGGGATCTTAAGAATTAATCCAAATAGCGTGCACAAACTGATACTCCTCCATGATCCCTCATACAACTACAGCAACTCTCAAAACACATGTTCTTGGTGAAGCTTTTTCTTGAGCAGCAATTACAAGTAATACCAGATGGTGTAGCATTTTGAATGACACACACATGTAGCGACCAAAGTGCAACTAGCTGCGTGTTGCATTAAATCTAAGCTACGTTTTCCTTCATAATTTACTTAAAATGGAAAGTATGTGCACTGTATCTTTGAAAATACACTGTGTGATTTTTCCAGAGATTACAGTAGTTAAACTAATACCTTACCTGCTTGCATTTAATACAAGTAAGTTTTGTGTACAAGTGAAAAAAATAATGAGTGTCATACAAAGGCTTACAGATGTTTGAAAAGCAGTGCCTGGGTACACTCAATGAAGCCTGGAGAATGTTCACTGGGATTTTTTTTTTGTTTAACCCCTTAAAGAGATACTTGTGGCACCATATTTCACATCTTTTTTCCCCATCCCACCAATGCATTCCTCTATTTCAGATACCAAGATAAAACAACAGGTTTTTTGTTTGTCTTAGACCAAAGTCTGAGAAAAGGAATTACACCAAAACACAGAACTCCTCTGGCACAGAAGAGGATTTTCAGGAGACTGACAGCTCTAAACAGGTTTGTATCAAAAGACAACCTCAGTTTATACTATTCTCAAGTTAAGAGTTTTTCCAAGTTCCCATTTTCTTATTTTGTGAGGGTAACTTATAGTAGATGACATTATTTTAAGGATATTTTCAAAGAATACACTGTATCTTTTAAGATTCAGAGGTTTTCAAACTATTGAGCAAGCTGTCACCACTTTCTGGCTTCCTGTTATGTTGCCATTTCTAGCACTAAGGGTTACCTCATGAAGTTGTTCTACCACAGACAGAACAAATAGATAGAAACAAACAAATAGAACAAAGGCAAGATAAAATAAGGCAACCTTAAAAAGGTACCTTTAAAAAAAGAAACTGTCAGTTACCCAACTTTAAGGCTTTTAATTTCATCACAGTAGGTACAATATTCACTACTGTAGCTGGATTCCACTCATTCTGATCAATAACAAATTAAAAGTATTTTTCCTGGGTTTTAATTATTTGATCCACATGAAAAGCTTTCACACAAGCCTGTATTAACAGACAGGTGCCACAGCGTCAGAGAGCCAAACTCACTCGATACAGCCGAATACACCCCTTAGAGCTTGAGCATCAGACTCCCCTCAGTACCACCAACTTGAGCGAGTCCTGCAAAACTACCAGCCTGCTCCCTTGACTCTGAAGGGCCCAGCATAAAGCCTCCTGTCTTCTTTCCTCTCCCTAACAGAAACACACACACTTACTCCACTTGAAATAGATGGTGAACGGGTATACTGCATGCACAAAGTCTGAAGCATTCAGTGTGCTTTTGAGTTGCTATCCAGTTACCAAAACGTGAAGCAAAGGAACACCAGATACTTTTGTAGATATCAAGGTTAGCTTTTTGCACCTTTTAGTATACAGAAAGGAGTTTTAACATCCTAAGTTTAAATACATCAGTGGTAACATGCTCCCGTTCTGGAGAGATGTGCGGGACCACCTCCACTCTTCCCTTTACTGCACGTCACCTTTTTACCTCGTTTCAAGAGCCGTAAAACAGAAACTCACGACATTTCGTGAGCTGTCAGAAATATTTCAACGGCTGCACTCCACCCCATGCACAGAAGGGCGGAAGAGTGCTTAAAAACTTAACTTCTGGCTCACAACAGTAAAACCACACCACTTAACCCACCTCTTCCCCAGGTGCCGGATTACTGAGCGCTGCTGTCTCCGGAGCACAGAGCCACGGAGCTCTCACCGGGAACAGCTCCCCAGGCTGGAATATCTCCGTTTCCCGGGCGCGACAGGGTGTTACCCAGCTCGCTCCCCCACGTGTAAAGTAAGTTCCGAAGAGCAAACCAGCCAGGTTCACCCAGCCCTGCGGGCAGCCCCCGCCCCGGGCGCTCGGTTCTCCCCTCCCCTCCGCCCGCAGCGG
>NW_010323228.1:2326-2547 GCF_000700745.2 Antrostomus carolinensis | reverse complement strand
ACAAGAATTGTATCTGGCAACTGGTGGCCCCCACCCAGTACCGCATCTCTCTGCAGTTTGACTTCTTCGAGACGGAGGGCAATGATGTGAGTCAGATGAGGGGCAGCCCCTCTCCTGATGACATTGATGGCTCAGAGGGTGGCACAGTTGTGCCACCAGCCCCATATTGTCACAGAATCATAGAATCTTTGGAAGTTGTGAGTTGGAAGGACCCACAAGGA
>NW_010323228.1:0-2160 GCF_000700745.2 Antrostomus carolinensis | reverse complement strand
GCCCCCCCCCCCCCCCCCCTCCCACATCTTCCTGCCATTTCCTCTGCTCCTGGCATTCGTTGGTGGCCAGAGAGAAGAGATCAGCCCCTGCCCCCCCTCCTCTTCCCCTGGTGTCCTTGTCCCCCCCAGGTCTGTAAATACGACTTCGTGGAGGTGCGCAGCGGGCTGACCGCCGACTCCAAGCTCCATGGCAAGTTCTGCGGCGCCGAGAAGCCCGATGTCATCACCTCCCAGTACAACAACATGAGGATCGAGTTCAAATCTGACAACACCGTCTCCAAAAAAGGCTTCAAAGCTCATTTCTTCTCAGGTAGAGCTGCCCGACCTCAACACGGGCACCCCCTGCCCTCCCTCCAAGCCAAGCCGACCCTCCCCGTGCCCCCCAACCGCCGCTAACACTCACCCTCACCCACGCCGTGGGTGCAGCCCCCGGTCCCAGACCCCCCCCAGCCTCCAGCAGCTCGGCTGGCAGCACATTTTACTCCTTCTCAAGGCTTTTCCCCCATTTTGGGGACAATTAGGTCCTATTTGAGATCCTGGGGTACCCCTGGGAGGTCCCCAAATGGTCAGTGGGTGCTGAGCTCCTGCTGCATCCACAGAGTCAGGGGACAATGTGCTGGGGACAGTGATGTGCTCAGCTCTGGAGGGAACAGAACTGGTCATGGGGAGCATCTTTTGACCCCCCCAGCCCCGTGGTGGGCCGGGCACTGCACCCCTCGGGTGGCACTAGAGCGGGGAGGGGGGTGATGCTGCTCTGCTGCGCTGCTACATCCCGCTACGCTGCACGGCCACCAGCTTCCATCTGCTTCCTGGCCAGGGTGCTCTGCATCCATGGGGTGGGGGGGGACATCAGCATCTGGCTGTCTCAGGTCTCCCGAGTGATCCCTTCTCCCCCAAAAAAACCATTACCTGCTTCTCCCTGTCTGTTCTGTGGTCCTCTCTCCTCTCCTGGGCCACCTCACCAGGAGATGGTGTCACCTTCAGATGGGTCTTGGAGGGGCTATGGATGGGGATGTGGAGTAAAACTCATTGTTGGCCATGACCAAACATCGTTGAGCATGACCAAACATCATTGCCCATGACCAAACATTAGTGATCATGGCCAAATATCATTGACCATGACCAAATATCAATGATCATGGCCAAACGTCATTGACCATGGCCAAACGTCATTGACCATGGCCAAACGTCATTGACCATGACCAAACATCATTGACCATGACCAAACATCACTGACCATGACCAAACATCACTGACCATGACCAAACATTAGTGATCATGGCCAAACATCATTGACCATGACCAAATATCAATGATCATGGCCAAACGTCATTGACCATGGCCAAACGTCATTGACCATGACCAAACATCACTGACCATGACCAAACATCAGTGATCATGGCCAAACATCAGTGATCATGGCCAAACATCATTGACCATGGCCAAACATCATTGATCATGGCCAAGCATCACCTGGGGCTGGTCCCTGAGTTGGGGGCTGCGATGGGACCCTCATCCAAAAGAAGGTCCTGCTCAGCACAGCGTGGTGCCCTGGACATCACCCACCTACCAGTGACCAACAGCACCTGTGGGACAGGCTGGGCTGGACCGGATCACCAACACCTTCCATCTCCCACTGCTTTTTGGCCCCATCAAGGCTGTTTTTGAGGGGCAAGGTGACCGCTCAGCTGCGGAGAGCGGTGGGAACCAGCATCTCCAGGAGCTCTGAGGGTTTCCAGAGCAGCCCAGAGACCCACGGGATGGGGTTAGAGTATCTTTGCTTTATTTTTTTAATTAAAACCAAGGCAAGTCAGGTGGGGCCCGGGCGTTGGGAGCCAGCACCCTCCAGCAAAGCCAGACCTCGGGAGTGCCCAGCGGCCGAGCAGCAGCAGGACCACGGGGCAGCCGGGTGAGTGTCCCCTCATGGCACTTCGAGCTCCTTCCCTCTCCCCTTTGCCTTCCTCCTCTTCCTCCCAACAGGATGTGCAGTGATCCCATGGGTGCTGTTCCTACCCCGGACCACCAAAGCCTTTTTTCCACTCAGGTCTTGGGCTTTCCCAGCAGCAGGACCACGCTGGAGGACTCAACCACATCAGGGTCCTTCCTTTGGTCCCCACCCCGGGGTCTCTCCCATCTATCCCTGGGCAAAACATCTCCCAT
>NW_010323227.1:17624-34658 GCF_000700745.2 Antrostomus carolinensis | reverse complement strand
AATAATAATAATAAATATTTATACTTTGCTTATAATAACAATAATAACAAGTTTAAAAAAGCCCTAAACATATCCATGCTCTAGCTCCAGATGTGTGAAAGTAAGATGATTTTTCTTCTGCAGATTTCTACAGACAGAAGTAATAAAAAAATTTATGTTCTCTCATCATGAAGAAATATCTTCTACCCACCAAGTATAGTTATTGGCAAAAAGGATAATATTGTATAAGCAAAAAAATTTTCCACTAATCAGCAAAATTCCATTCAAAAAGAACCCTGCCAAATAGTTCAAGGACACAGCTGATTTAAATATTTGAATTATATTACATGAAATTCCTACCTTTAATTAATTTATAAATGGACCTTTGTAACAATTTCTCTGTCTTCCAAAAGGATTCTGCTATGACAGTAAGTAAAGAAGACATCACGTATAATCTAGTTTTAATTTGAAATGCTAATCACTGACAGTTTTTAAGAGGAAGAATTTTTGTGGAAGAACAGAAATCCTCCAGCAGCTTATTACTAGAAACAGATATCAACACTTAAAACAGACAACAAAATTGCATCATTTATTTCCCGAGGGTTCATCGTCCTGTCAATCCCAAAGCACCTTCTCTCACACTGCTCATGTACTGTTAAAGAATTATATCTCATAATACTTTGTCATCCATAATGATAGCAACATAATATAGTGTATGAACAAGTAGCATTGCTGTGACAGTTGCAGAGCAGATTTAAACCAAAGCATACTGTACTGCCTGCGGAAGTAACACAAGTGACTCACTAAGCAACCTATTCTGCTTCTTAGATATAAATAATACAGTAGTATTATTTTAATCCTTACCTTCAATAACTTAGTAGCAAGTTTTAAAACATTGTTCACTAGTGTCAGTTCCTCCTTCTTATTAGGCTTCTTCTCCATTTTCAAGTACAAGTTTATCTGATTTAAATAAAATATGAGTATCACCACTTATTCAGAATTTAAATGAACTAATTTGGAAATATTTAATAATAAAATGAAGTGATTACTCAGCACCTATATGATAGAACAGCAATGACATTTCTACAAGCAAGCAAATATTTTCCTTCCTTTTTAATATTTAAGAACAAACACTGGCTCAGTACCACAGGAAAATACAATGGTTTATGATATAACAAAATACATTTGACATTGTTATAGCAACAACTTTAAAGTTTAGTGCAATCTACAAATCAGCCAAGAAAAAACACCATGTATGAAAGGCTTGCATAATTTCTTGCTCCTCCTTCAATAATTGCCTGAGGTTTGTCAGTTCATTTCCAGAAGGTTTTTATACTAGTAAGCAGACCTCACAAGGCTTAATGTCCCCAAAAGTTATTGAATAGACTAAAATGCTGATAATTCTGGTAAAGTGTAATTTCTTTTAAAATATTTTAATATATTTGAGTATTTCATTAACACCTTTAGTGCAGAAAATTAATCTTTCCAGTGCCTTGAAATATTTGAAAAATTATTAAACTCTTCATTGCTGTAGAAGAACAGTATATTGATCTTTTCAACACTTCAGTGATCCAAACTTTTTTAGGTCAATGTTTCTGAGAAAGTTTAGTTAAGACTACAAATGAGTTCTCTGTTGGTCTTCCAGCAATTTTGAAACAGTTTTCATTCTCAGATGACATATCTTCTATATCCTTGACCAGCCAAAGGTTAGTTTTTATTTTTTATTGCATAACAAAAGCAAGTCAAAAGAAAATTATCTTGAAAAGTTGTGAACTTTTCATTTTAGAATAACAATGTTCAACAAAATAAAAAATGAACAATTCTGCAATATGCTGAAATAGTCCTTCAGATGAGAGAGACTCTGACCAAGCTACAGAAGTGAAGATGCAGAAAGGAAATGATGCTAAATGATGTATGATTCTGTGATATATTTAACCACCTTGTTGTAAGGTGTTTATTGAAGTAAGGGCCACAGACATGTAAACAAAGTAAAGATCTCCCTAAAAAGGTCACTGTAAGTTTCTTATACAAGTTAAAAATCAAAAGCTATGACTACCATATTCCAACACATATTAAGCTCCTGAACTATCAATTTCATTTTAAAGTAAATGATGCTTTTGGAGGCAGAGATTCCAGTCTTTAAATATAAAATTAATGATTTCAACAATTGAAGTGTTTATAAACAGGAATAAACTAAGAATAAAGGCTCTATTTAGCAACTGTGAAAAAATAGTAGGTAACAAACCCTGGGAAGGTTCAAATCTCTTTCAACAGTTACTGTGATTTAATTGATTTATGAAAAAAAATCAACATTTAGTAACAAACTTCAAATCAGGAGGAGAGCTTGAATGTGTATATGCACAGCCATCTACCATACCTATTCTGAGACTTGAAACTGGCAAGACAACTTTGATCAGACCAAATCTTTTATTTCTCTCAAGAAGGAAACACTGAGATGCTTCATTTACAAGACCAGTTAAAAACACTTTCAGAAGGAGTTGAAAAATCACAGCATTATAGTAAAAAAAAAAATCCCTTGATGTAAAATGATAGATCTTTTAGTTTCCCATCATGACTCGTAATCATGAAGTTCATAGGTTGAATATAAAGCACACAGAACTGGCTGGAACTTTGCTGACAGAAAGTAGAATTTGCAATTTCATCTTATATGTGAAGCATTTAATTTAATCTGGGGATTGAGGCTTGTTTGTTCTTTTGCGTTTTGTTGCTTTTTTGTTTGTTTTAAAGTTTCATTCTCAGTAAGCCTAATGACACTAGTGTGGGATTTTCAAGAACACCAATTCAGATGTGCTTTTTTAGATCAAGTGAGTGTCAGTCAATTGTTTGGACTTGGTCTCTCGTGAAAGGCCAAAATGTCAGACTTTCATGAACCTGTCTCAAGAACACTGTAAATATGCTGTGGTATCCAGCCAGTATGTTAAACCAGTCTAAAATTAGTTCTAATCTTTTGATTTTCTGAGAAACAATTGTGAATTCTATTTTGGTTTTCATTTCATACAGCTCTCAGGCCTTTTTGAGGGAAATGACTTAAAACAGGATAAGCTGGATTCAGGACAAAGCTAAGTGTCTGATGACATAGCACTTTCTGATTTTTTTTATTTTTTAAAAAAAGAGTTCTGGGGACATAGACAGAGTGCTTCTTTCAATGTCCACGCTGGCTTAAAATGTTCAAACACTGAATGTTCAAACTCTCATGAAGAACACAGTGTAAAAACCTATGAAAGCAAAACAAAGGCTTGACATTCTCTGTCTCTCTCTCTCGCCTTGCTCTCTGCATTTTTTTTTTTCAGTCCTTACCCCCAACATTTTCCTCCATTTTAATTCCAGAAACAGAGGGCAAACTTCACTGGGACATTAGGCTGTTTATACTCTGAGGATCAACAAAACAATGCAAAGCTCTCCAGCTCAGGAATTATGAGAGGTTTCACACTGGTGCAAAACACATCATTCAAGACAAAAGTAAACAGACTGTCTTCTCACTGCCTAGCCTCATCATCATCTTTAGCAAAGACAGAATGAATTCTCATTGAGCAAAACATGTAAGCTGTTATTTATATCATCTGTTAAAAGCTTCACATCCTGACTTTAGGAGACTCCATTTGGAAGATTTTATGTTTCAACTTGAACACATTTCCTGTAGGAAACCTGTGAAGATTTCCTGAACTGCCTATTTACCTTGTTCTGAATGCTGTGTTTTGCACCAATGTGAAACCTCTCCAGGCAGAAAGAGATTGCTTCCTACCTAACAGTAACTGAACATGCTTAGCTTGGAAAACTATCAGCAGTGCCAGGCAGAGCAGAGAGGGAAGTTTGCAGTAGAAACACCAACTAGAACATTTCTGAGAAGAAAAGTACGTAGACCGAAAGCCAAGCTTGCTAGATGACTGAAAGAAAGTTTCCAAGGATTCTACAGGAGACTGACTATACATAACCCCTGCAACCTAGCAATCAAATTTCTTGGACTAGAAACAGTGACCCACTTTGTAGAGGGTGAGTTTGTTTTCAAATCTTTTACTCTCCCAACCAACACTTAGAGAGTTCAGGTTTCTTACTCCTGTTTAAAAGCTACTTCTTATGTTTGTGTTCCGTTAGATAGTTATTTATATCAAATAAAATACACCGATATCCCTAAGCCTGCTCACTTAAAGAGGCATTGGGATATGGCCATACAACTTTTAAACAAAGTCACAAACTTCTCACAGAAACTGAAATTCAGGTTGTAAAGTGTTGTTTCACTACACCATAATTAACTCCCTAATCCTAACTATTCTAATACATCTAATACAACTCCCTCCCTAACTATTCTAATACATCTAAAATACATGCATGAGACCTGCCAGATGAATGACTTGTTTAGATATAAAAATACAGGTCTATAAAATTCTCACCTGCTCAGTAAGTAATATTGAGGTATTGCTGTACTTTTTACTGGTTTCAGATCCAAGAGTAACAAATCTTAAGAGAAAAAGAGTTAGTGAAATGCACCAAATTATGAGTTCCCAATTGTAGTGACAATCAAGGAAGATCTCATGCATGTGCAGCAGCTGAAAACAAAAGAGAAAAAAAAATTAATTCAAAGTAATAATTACATTACAAATTCAGAAAATAATTACGTATTTCCCCAACTACAACAAAAATTTCCCAGTAATAATGATATGGATTGGTTTTAGCCATAAAGGATTTTTAATTATAATTTAAAATCAACACCGTGTCAAAGATATGAGGTTTGAGAAAAGATACGCTCTGAAAGGCTCAATAAGAATTTAAGACACAAATTTTTTTCATATCTGTAAAACAATAGAAAAAAAATACACTCTAAGACAATTTTAAACTTGTGTTCAAACTTGCAGAGACACTATGGGATAAAAAACAAAACTTACCAAAGAAAACCCTGAAAAGTAGTGAATTATACAGAAAATTTAATCCAAGCAGAGTTACTGCTAAATTTTATTCGTATGAAAATTTTATAGTTAGCTATGAGGAAAAAACATTAGCATTAACTAGGGAAAAAAGTGGAAAAAAATACAACCAGAAGCCATTAAAAAGCTTCCCTGTGTTCTGAAACAGAAGGACAAGGAAAAATCTTAAGCAGTAAAAATCAACTTTAAATATAGACTTGCTTACTAAAATATCGTCCACTAGAGGGCAGGCTAATATAGCCAACAGTCTTGTGTCTCACAAAAATCATCAACCAAAGTCAATCCCAACTGTCTTTGCAAAAGTGTGTTTCAACTGAAAATGTTAAGGAAAAAAAATAAATCCACCAAACAAAACAAACAAAACCAAAACAAAAAACCCAAATAAACAAACAAACCCCAAACCTGTGTTCCAAAATCCACAATGGAAAAATCAAAGAGGATATAGATTGTAAAAATAATAATAATAATAATAATAAAATCATGTTAGGAATTATCCTATAAGCTTCTGTAGCTCTTACAGAATACCATTCTAAAGTAGAGAAAATGAACAATACAAAATGGAGCTTAATCTTCCAAAAAGCTGTAACAGCTGTTACTGATTTTTTTCATTGTGGTCTTTCAACTCAAAAGGAATGACCATGCAAAAGGCACTCAAAATTATTTTTAAAACTATTAAAGTCATGACTGTTTCTATACAAGTAAGATTTCCTCACCTGTGCACAACAGATAAACACAACTGAGATAGTCAGTAGGAAGGCAGATGAAACTATTACATCCACTGAGCGTTGAGGACCTCGACGCTGAAAATGAAGAATATGCACATATGTGAGTAAATACCCACCCAGCCAGCGTGGACATCCAGTCAGACTCACACCTCGAACCTATGTTCGCAATATGGCTCACAATTTGACAATCTAAGTTCCAGACACTACATTAGAACCTGATAATATCACTACATTTTAATATCTCTAAAGCCATATGAGATTAATTCAGATGCAAGCATTAAACTATGAGAAAATAAAATATTCAGCACTTGTTCAGTCAGCTCCTTCATAATGTGAATTAATTTCCATTTAGGTAGCAGTCCCTGACATAACAAATTCAGTACAGCACTGGGCTTTAGGCCCACGTATCAAACCATTGCTAACAGAAGATTTCTGGACACCAGATCACAACAGAATATCAAGATATGATTCCACATGGTTGGTATTTTCATTACTTGCCTCTTTCTGACACACAAAAATTGTAGCTGTAAATCACTGTCCCACTGTGGTAGGTGCATAATTCTCTTCCCCAGACAAGAAGGAAAACTGGGGAACAAGCACACTTGTCTTGAAAGGTGTAACCTCACTGTTTTCAACCATTTTTTTGTTGCTTACTGGTACAATGAAATGTTTCTACCCACAGAGCTTTTTCCTCCCTTTTTTTTTTTAATTAAAGAATTAAATATTCTGTGCTGCATTGAAACATGCACAAGTTATAACAGACGTTTCTTTCTCAACTTTGTTCTCCAAATATATTACTAATTGTATAAACTGGAGAAGAATGGGAGGTGTACATACGCAAGATACAACCTTGGAACTTTGCAAAAGAGACACAGGAAGCTTAACTACTGAAAAAAAATTAAGTGCTAATTACTACTGCAGTTATGCACGCGCTACTTCTACACTGAGCCAGAGCGTTTTTGCCTGTGCGACATTTGAGAAGTGTATATACACACCCAGCTCACATCTTCACAGGCAGACACACATGCAGACAGGTAAAATGCAAGTGTATTTTGGACAAAAGCTATGCTAATATATGCCAACAGCACCACTGCAAGAAGGCAGCTCTGTTCCTTAGCTGCTCGTCTCCGTTGCTTTCCTTGTGCTACGACGGGCACTACAGAGCTGTCCAGTGAACCAAGCAAAGCAACAGATGGAGGGGAAAATTACCGTTCTTGACTGGTGATTTTTCAGTTGGGTCATTTCCCTGTGCACCTGCCTCTGAACATTGTCTGACTGCTTTTTTCTTAGCCACATAATTATACAAATGTTTCTGGTGGCATAAGAAAAGGTGGAATATATAGGCATGGTTGTAAGGAAAGAAGGCAAGACACTCCACAACAATGCTACCATACGCAGTCTTTAAAGCATCAGAACTACTTTCTATTGTCCAAGTGATGTTACCCTCCTTTCCACCTACCCAGCACACAATACAGACTACAAGGAAAATGATACAAGTCTCTCAAATGTGAAGTTTAAAGGGTTCCTCTTTTTTTACAACCTCCCCAACAGATACTCCATCACACAAGGGGTGTTGTAAATGAATCGCCTCAATTCCTCTTAAAATGATGCATCTTTCAAATTTAAGATTAAGCTTTACATGAAAAATTTTGCTCACTTATAGTTCCTGCTTTCCACACCATAACTTCCTTATGTTTTCATAAACCTTTACCTACTTCTAAAAACTACTGATAGCCGATTTCTTCTAACCTCTTGTAACTGTTGTTGGAAAGAAGCATCGATGCAAATATGGGGATTACCACCCCACTGACAAGAGATTGTCAGTTGCTGTGCACCAAAAAACTGGTTCTAAAGAAACCAAATAGGGAAAAACCTAGCTTCATCTGAGTTGAACTACCTAATGCAGAGAGAAAAATGGAAAAAAAAAACTTGGGGGCAGGGAGGAACACACACAACAAAAATCCAACCCTGAGTTAGGTAATAAGGATCCTTTCACAAAGAATCATCAAAATGCTCTGGCTTGAAGAGACCATTAAGAGAGATATAAAGAGATCACTCAAACATGAGCTGAGCTTGCAATAGCTTGGCATTGGAATATCTTCTAGATAATACCTGGCATAATTTCTAGCTTCACCTGGCATGTATACACTCACAGCATAAATATGCACATAAACTGTCTTGCTTCATAAATTCCTTCTGTGTTAATGACACTAACTGGTGGGGCTCTTGCAATAAGGTATTGTCTGTATTACACTGTAAGTGGTTCTTTTTACCCAACATGTTAACCTGAGAAACTCTTCTGCTAGCATTAGTAAGACAAGACACCAACTCTGGACACACTCATACTTTACTCCAAGGTAAAAAGTAGACATTTACTTTCTCACAGTCTGGCTGCCTGCAGACACTGTTAGCCTAGAGTCACTAAAATGAAGCACATAGGGTACATGTGCACCAACAGGGGTAAGTGCACAGGAGGAAGAACTCATACTAGAATACCAACTTTCCATCAACAGCGTATGAGATATTTTATATTAAAGCAGTAGCAGAAATATACATTATTTTACCTTTAGATAGGACCTGAGAGAAAGCCACATTTTTATATTCTGTACTTTCTTCAAGCGGAAGTGAGGAACCTCCGATTTTCTTGCCCTTCTAGCAGATGTTAGATGACCAAAAAGTTTGGCAAAAAGTAGCCTCTGCAGAGAAGAAAAAAAAAACCAAAACAAAACTTTAACTGTTAATTGATTTTCAAGGATACTAAAAAGAAAACGGAGAAAAGGCTTCACTGAATATGTCAAAGTAATGTACAATGTATCAGTGTAAATTATGTTAATCATAGAATCATAGAATGGTTTGGGTTGGAAGGGACCTTAAAGATCATCTAGTTCCAAACACCCTGTCATCAGCAGGGACACCTCCCACTAGATCAGGTTGCTGAGAGCCCCATCCAACCTGGCCTTGAACACTTCCAGGGAGGGGGCATCCACAAGTTCTCTAGGCAACCTGTTCCAGTGTCTCACCACCCTCACAGGAAATAATTTCTTCCTAATATCTCATCTAAACCTACCCTCTTCCAGCTCAAAGCCACTTCCCCTTGTTCTATCACCACCTGCCCCCGTAAAAAGTCCCTCCACAGCCCTCCTGTAGGTCCCCTCAGGCATTGGGTGACCGTTAATATAGTACAGAAATAAGAGTAGCATGGTACTAAAAAGAAGAGATATACTAAAAAGTTTTAAAAGTCTTCATATTCCAATGAAAAACAAGATTTAGCTACACGTTTGAGTTCCTGTCTTCAATTTTCAGACAAGAGATCTGCTATGCTCTTAAAATTTGGGAGAAAAATCACACCTGTCAATCATTTGCATTAGAGAGTGCCTGTATCACAGAAGTTCCTCCCAACAGAAATGATTAGAAGCATGTTACTTCTCTTCTATTGTATTAAATCATATATTTTGGCTATAATTTGAGGAAAGAAAGTACAAAAATTTTACTTGTGCAGACTAGTAAGTATCTATATTCTGCAGCTAGTAAGGGATATTGACACCCTCTTAAAAGTTAAAACTGCAACAACAAGCAATAAATTAACAGGTATATTGCTTCAGATAACAGCTCTCACAGTCTCCAACTGTGGGACTGACCTACCAGCAAAGCAGGCAAAGCTCTTGGCTAGGGTCTGGACTGAACTGTTTTGAATTGAAAATTCTGAATAAAACACACCAGTACAACAAATTGGAAATTCATAGAGTTCTTTTATTGAAAATCCTTCTCCTTGAGGAAAACTGAGACAAACTGGGACATGACTAAGAGCTGAATTAATGCACTGAGCCAGAAATCTGAAATAAAACATTAAAAAGTTTTCCCTCAGAAATACTCTCCAGGAAAAAAGGTTTAGATATAGAGACCGCACAGAAACTTCAGTCCATTGCAACTGAGTGATCTCCTAAACTGTAAACCCACTGAAGTATTTGTCATCATTGACCTATGAATCATAGTGCACTGAAGAAAACAAGTTCAAAATATCCATAAAGTCAAAAAAATCACAAATATTAAACTTTGTTTTGCTTTACATGAAGCTTCGGGATTTGCTGTTCATACCTGTTTATATGTCCTCTCTGCTACACATAGCAGAAAAAAGAAAATCCACACTAGAGACACGCGGACCACAAAACTTATAATAACCATTGAGAGAACCAGAATGTCTCCATTTGATCCAAATGCAGTCATACAAAGTTCAGTGGCAGAATGTGCTGCTAGTTGTTCCAAATCTTTAGCTTGGGAAAGTCGAAAGACAAATGGCATTAAACCCAAGATTAAAGATATGACATTTCCAAAAATCTGATAACCAATTCCTGGTATATAGTTGTTCACCTAAAAACAAAAGAAAATAAGGTATATTTTTAATTTTGGAGTTAATTTGGAATTAAGGCAATAAATAAATTATTAATTTTACCATCTTACTATCACAAGGAACACTTTATAACCTGATAAGCTATATGAAACCTTCAACCAAGCTTCTTCACAATTTACTATTAAGAAAAAGGAAGTCCTCAAAGAGCACTTAACGCACACGAACCAAATATGACAAATCATTTAAAAACCCAAGAGCATAACACTGCAGTTAAGAGACTCCAGTGCATAGTCTTGTATTAAAAATTCATTCAACGCTGAATTAGCAAAGTGCATCAATCAGACTGTGTTTCTTACATCCTGTATGTACGATGCTCCTATTTATGTTTCGCTTTTAGGCTGTATGTTCTTTAAAGGAATCAAAGTGTTCACAGTGCAGACAAGACTGGAGTTCTGCTGTGCTGGCTACGGTTTTGTTAAGTTTACTTCTACTGCGGATTGCACCTAAAACTGTATTGTCTTTGGGTCAGGTACAGAGATCTGAACTAAGTTTGTGAATACACTGCTTTAAAACAAGTTGGAGATGGTAAGTATCAACTTCTCAAGTTGGAGATGGTAAGTATCAACTTCTCAGAATTATAGTTTTCTTAAGCTATACTAGGATTTTATGTTCAACTCTACAAAATGCCTATGTTGTCTACTGAAAAAGAGTACACCAATCAAATGCTTTTCCAACTGCTTCCTGAAGAGGAGAACTAGGAAAAAGAAGGGAAGACTAGTGAGACATACCACTCATCCTCTTAGTTATTTGTTTCCTAAAGACAAAAAGTTTTCTTTTCCACTCTTATCATCCAAATACTCAGATCTAATTCAACTTATTAGTTGTTCATCAGGATCAAGAAGATAAAGAAGAATATTCACAGTATATATCATTTTGGAACAATAAAACAGAGGTTGGCTACATTAGCAAGCACATTACAGTGCAAACACATTTTACTGTCCCAACACTTAAGATTTGGTAGCACTTTTTAATGATAGTAACAAGTAAATCAGAGTGACATAAGCCATGGAACAATGATACCAATAACACTTTAAAAAAGAACAACAACAAAAAAAAGAACATAAAATAAGCTTATTTTTGGTAGTGCTCAGACTCCTAAATACAATATTTGCATAAAGTAAAAAAAATACTCACTCTGTTCATTATCATACCACTGATTTCAAGCACAGACATATCTGCTTTCTTACAGTCATTACCCTCCCATACAATTGCACTTATTTTTTCTAGTCCTGGATTCAAACTGTGGATCCAAGGCAAATGACTCTGGGGAAGACAAGGAATACATTCCATCAGAGATAAAAATCTGTTGTTGTGTCAAGATGCCTTTTTCAACAACATACTGACAAAAAAACACTTTAGACTGACACAAATACTGTTATATAGCATTTACTTCTACTATATGTTGCTATATCTCAACCGCATTCCTCAAAATCATCCACTTATTTTTCAAGAAATAGCTGTGAGTACAGACATCTCTCCTTTTCCATACTTCATTTTCTAATAGTGTTGACTTACTGTGGTTGAGGATTAATGGCTTCTGTTTTTCGTAAACATATCAAAGAAGAGAGAGGTATGAAAACAAAGGTCTACTTAAAAGCCATCTTTAACTTTGCCACATGTTTAATTGAATATTTTCTTTTTCTTATTATTGTTATTTTTCCTCCCCTAGCATTCTGAAAAGCACTATTCTCAGGCTGAGTTTAAGGTCAACAATTTTTTAAATTTTCTTTTAATGATATTTGTGTAATTCACAATTCTTGTTACAGATAAAGGCCGCCCTATGCTAACTGGCAAGACTCAGAGCGGTACCAGTCTAATCAATACATGCTGCTCCAAGAGACAAGCAATCCCAACCTAATCTACTGATTGCACTTAGGCTGAGGCATCTTTACTCTAAACAGAGAGCTAAGTGAGAACTGAAGGGTCTGGAAAAATGTTGAGGCAACAAGTTCTGCTGTAGCCATTTCCTGACTTCCCTCAGCCCTGTCTCACTCCTCTCCCATTTGGTGATTAAAATTGCTCTCAACTCTGCCTGGCCACCTACCACTACGTGCATCAAACGACTGAAGAGGTGGTGCTGGGATGGGGGGATGTGGGGGGAGGGATGTGATATGATTTTTGAAATGTATCATTTATTAAAAGTAAAGGTTTCTATTTTATTACTTGCTTTATCAGTATTTATCTGAAATCACTGTATTCTGCTAAGTATTCTATCTCCTCCTCCCCCCACCCCCCCAATTTATATTATTAAAACAACACAAATATTAGTTGCAGGACTTCCTTAATCACAGAATTCCAAGGCCTCCCTGTAGAGGGAGTATCAACACCAGGAACTGAAACTCAAAAATTCACAAACTACAATCAAACAGAAAAACACTCAACTGCAGAAAAACAAAGTCAATGCATATACTGCAATTGCAATTCAACTCCATTTCAGTGTTTATATGGAATGTAAGCAAGAACTAAAAATAAATCAAAAAAGCACAAAATCCAAATGAGTAAAAAGCCTGTCTTGAAATTCTTTCCTCAGCTAGCATTAACACCACCTCTCCATGGCATTCCTTAGTACTGATGATTTACTACCAACACATACAACATGTTTACTCAAAAGAATGTTTCACATTCTCTCCATGTCTTTACTTAAATGGTTCTAATTAGCAATGCAATTAACACACAATTTAAAGATAAGATTTGTGCTATAAATATAACTAGTACTCTGACATCTGAATGGATTTTATCAAATGAAGACTAATACTTGATTATTAATGATCATGTATTAAAACTGGATTCTGTCTAGCAGTAAGCCAAGGCAAGCTGCAACTGAAGTGTAGCCCCAAAAAACACTAAAATTTCAGAAATGACTGCCTGTATTTTGCTACAGAATAGCATCAAAGAAGGGAAATGAAATTATTAACTTTAAGATAAAAATAGAAATGTTATATCTAAATAGAGTTTAGACATATATAATACACACACATTATATATATTTACATTATATATACATATATATATATAACATTAGATACTATGTAGGTTATCTTTCTGCCTGCCTTTTTATGTATACATTTATATATAAACAAACAGAAAGATGCATGATATGTGCTCAAAAAAAATGTAACTCCACTAGAGAAAGAAAAAAAAAATCACCACCAGAACCATCTACCACAGAGGCAACTTAAATCAATCAGTACTTGTCCTGAGCTCCAACTAAGATTCAAACACTCAAATATTCTGTAGGCTATTTCAGTATATTGTCATGTCCTTTTCATTTGACAAATTAATGACTGAGTAGCAGAAATCAAATTTTCCTTGTTTTAATTCTATCAGATCACTCTGGCTTTGTTACTTTCATTTAATATTCTTTCTCCCAGGCCTCCTGACATATGATAAAGCTGTTCATACCGAATTCATGTGTAGTGTAAAAAAAAATCAAAATTGGTGGATACCAACCTGATGAAATGGGTCATCTCTGTATTCCTTTTTCACACATGGATTCACCTGAGGGCTTTCTACATCTGTCTCACTGCTACAGGAAGAGTGGCACTCTGCACAGTGTAAGAGGTCCTCCCACAGTACATCTTCGGTTTCTGATTCTGGCCTCGCACTCTCAGAATCTTGTCTGGAGCTTGAACACCGAGAACTGCAGCTAGTACCTGATTTAGGTGTATCCTGAAATTAAAATATGCATTGGAATTCATGCAGCTTTTTTTATTCTACAGTGTTTCCTGATAGAACAGTTATAAAGCTCAAATTAGTAAATCTCTGTTTATCTGGTTTTTATGCTCCAATCCATTATGGCTTCATCAGAAAGAATTACATGTCTATTGAAGGACTGTCCAAGAGGTTGTACATTTTTAGACACTGTACAAACAAGTAACAGTCCATGGTCCCTGCTTTGTTGGGGAGGGGGACACATAATCAAATAAGAATAAAAATTGATTCACATAAGAATCAAATCATATTAACTTATTAAAAGGAAATAATTATTTTACAGATTTTTATATCTCATTAATTTAGACTTTAACAGCAATTATCAAGCCACAGACTTCAACTGTGTCTCAAACTTCTCATTTTATAAGCTATAAATTAAGTCTCTTTTAAAACACCTTACAGCTTTATTATTTCAGTGAAAAAGTGACAGACAAGTGTGGCTTAAAGTCATATACATTGGACTGAAATTGTAATACAGAAACGTGACTGAGAGTGAGAAAAGCATCATTCACAAAGTACTTTAAATTAATTTCACATTTTGATTTTCTGCCTCTAGTTGTTTGAGCTGAAGTACTTTAGCCACTTATTAACTTCTCCATACAGTAAGGAATTTTTCCTCTGGAAAGGTCTTGGAGGAAGAAGGGACAGATATTTCTAGTTATCTAAGACCTGAGGTACTCAAATAGCTTTTCAAGCAAGCAATGTGGACACAATTTAACTAGTTTTAAAAGAAAGCTTGAAATGTTCCACAAGTACTTTTCTAAATGTAAGACCCTGTAATAAAAGAGGAATTGACTCTCAAAGTCTCCTACAAATCACACTCTTCCACTGTTATTACTAACATACCTTCTCAGAGAGTGCACTTGTTTGAAGACAGTTGTGCATCAGGTGTAGAGAGGAAAAATAAGTAATGTGTAAAAAAAATACATAGCTAATGCTAGGTATATGTGTCATCTACACAGTCATACATAAAATTTTAATTATTTTAAACAAGCTGTACTTTACTATGTATCTTAGATATAAATTTGGGACAGCCAAATTGCCCATGCATACAAATGAAACAATCTAATGTTATCTTCAGAACAAGAAAGCAGAGCTTTAAACTACTTTCTACAGGAAGCAGAATCCTTTTCCTGCAAGACAGGTAGGTAGTCTTAAAAGCACTTTCATTCTACCCATCATCATCCTCTGGCAGTTCCTGTTCCCTCTTAACACAAAATTTATTTCTTTCTACTAGTTTATCTGGAGAATATACACAATTTTTTACAATGAAAAAAATAATCAAGCAATGTTTCAGCAGACTTACTAATTTAATATTTTCTTTAAAAATATATATATATTTATAGAAAGTAGCCATTACTGGGTACCATTGAGTCCTGAAGTTAATAAAGCAAAAACATTAAAAAAAGCTTGCTCAAACAACAATTAAGTTGACAAGTAAACATGAAGATAAAGGAAAATGTAGGGCAGAAGTTGAGAGTATATCCACTGGCTTCACTAATTTATTTCTTATTAAATACAAAGAAAGCTTTCACAGATTTGAAAACTATTATTTCATTTCCTTTGTAATCACATGGGGGAGGCGAGTTGGTAATAACAAAGAAAGGCTTCCCCTTTCACGGCATCAGTCAGATAAGTAAATGGGGAACAAGTGTAAAATATTATTGCTAAAGCTACACAGGGAGCAAATTTAGTATCTTCAGTTTCTGAAGGTATCTACAATCTTCCCTAGCTCTGAAACACTCTATGCAAGAGAAAATATATTTAAGCTGAAAAAAAATGGACTGTAATAATGTCTTTCTGCTTGCTCTTGTCAAGCTCTAGCAGCTGCACAAGCATTCAGTCAAGAGACATCTTCTGTAACATGAAACAGTTTCAAAGATCAACCTGTTCGGTTATCCTAAATCAAACATGTTTAAGGCATTACACACTCAAATCAATTAGCCTTCTGGATCTATTTAACCAAAGTCTGTGAGAAATAAATGAAAGAATAGAAGATTGCCTAATAATGTTTATATGCAAAGCATCAACTTCCAGGCTTTGCAAATGTTATTAGAGAAAGCAGTATCTGAACCCTTCTAAGGAGACTTTTCTTATATCAAGTAGAAAGCTTATTCATGAGGCTCTACCTATTAAGCCGATATCTGTAAGTAGACTTTTATCAGAGCTGAAATGACTCTTCATATTCTTTTCTTATAGTCCTGGTGAAAAAATGGCAATACAGCCTTTAAAAAAATATTCCAGGTATTTGTTAAGTTGCAATACCATTAGCAAAAAAGAGCATAATTTCTTTAAAATTACAAATAAATAAAAACACTATAACATCTCCCTTTCTTTTTCAGTGTCCAAGTCCTTACAATTAAGGACTCTGCTAATACAGAACCTGTGAATTCCCCTATTCTAAGCTACGATGTCATCAAATCTCTTAAAATTTCAATATTTTTATGCAATAACAATTTTGTTGAGATTTCATGACAATATTTGAAATGATTGTTTCAATAAACATGAGAGAACGAAAACTCAGAGATAGAGTCAATCAGAGGTCTCCACAAGAAGGCTAGTGAATCCAAAAAACAAACTAAATGGAGAGAAACAGCAGCACTAGCATGATGAAAACTTGCACATTGCCAATTACTACTATTTCTGTAACAAATCAAGTTTCCAGAGGAGATAACGTGCCAAAAGACAGCAACAGAGCTGGTCATAACCTGATGCAAGATCTACAGAATATATTTTAGGCTCCTTACAACAAATTGAAAAATAGGATGAAGCTCAACCCAACTAAATAAAAACGTCTTAATTTCAAAATGCTGACATTAAAAAAAAAATAAAAATAAAAATAAAAAAATCCCTGTCCTCCACCAGCATGACTTCCAATTAAAGACTCCTAAAATCCAATATAGAAGAAAAAAGGTTTGAGGAAAATATATCTATTCAGTAAGAAACCAAGAGGTTTTAACAATCTGCAGAAGCAATGGAAAAGAACATACCTCAAGCGGATAGTGCTTCTTATAATGGTGAGATTTCCTATTTCGCAGTGTACCATCGCTAGAAGTACGTTCTACATTGCGACGTAAAGAATATCCAGTTTCAGGCCCTTCCTCACTAGAAACTTCATCTGATAAATTTGTCACAGTCCTGTGAGTATCCTAGCACAAAAAGTACAATATTAGTAAGACATACACTTCCTAGGTCTTGTTCTCAACTACTGAAATGAAATTTATTTCTGCAACATTATTATCTATGCTGAGTTAAATCAGATAATGCATTT
>NW_010323227.1:0-17596 GCF_000700745.2 Antrostomus carolinensis | reverse complement strand
GGAATTATAAAATAGAAATTGTAATATCAAAATAAACATTTCTCAGATGATGAAGGGCTAGTGCATATTATACTAAAGAACAGTTCTGACATTCTTATTTTAATCATTACAGTCCTATGCTTCCATCTCGTCTCTATTCTTCGTTATAGAGAGTTCTGCCTACTTCACTGAGAGGGAAATCGTGCTTTCCTCATCTTCTATAGAGGTCAATAAGCAAAAAAAAAAAGGGAAGGAAAAGGAAGATGATTCACAGGCAAATGCTCAGAATTACCTCAAAATTACCAATTGTCAGTAATCCAAAATTTGTACCATTTTAGCATAGAGACAGAACTGTGCCCATAGTACCAAAGAGGCAGGAAAAGGTAGTGTGTTTAGCTGGTCTGGAAAAACCCACAGATAAAAGACAGCATGCAAATTTGTGCACTGAAATACAGAATGGCAAATAATGTTCAGATGTCAGTAAAGTGCCTCCTACAAGAAAAAAGAAAGGCTAGGAATATAAGGATGAAATAAGAAGACAATATAGTTTTGGTCCCAGGACCCTAATGTAATGTTAAAAACATTTTTAAAGGATAAAGTAGATAGAAATGCATCAAAAGCATCATAAAAATACACCTTACATATCATCTGACAGATTAATAATCCTGCTTTGAAAGCAATGAAGCACACTTACTTTGTGATGACTGTGATTGCTGAAGGCATCTCTCACTGTTGCAGTGCTCCATCCTGACTCTTCTGGCTTAATCACTTCACATCGACGTTCATGGGCCTGCGTAAATTCTTCACTGCCTTTACCTGTCTTTTTCCCGTCAAGGGACACGTAGCCATTATCAGTTTCAGTGGATTTATCTATTGAGTTTTTTGCTTTCTTAGATCTATATTTGAAACAAACATGTGTTAAATTAATGATCCTCTCAACTTTTCCCCCAGTCTAAATCCTGCTTATCCCTCTCAACCCATGTTTTAGTTCTACAAAGATGACCACAAACTAATAATATTAACACATGATGCAATATTTGTAAGTATTTCACCTTCTAAATAAATCATTTCCTAAAACTGCTACAAAAGAAACTACCAATGTCTGAAAGAAAATTATATCATTAGCTACTGGAAGAAAAGGAAACCTGTTTTAAAAATAAAACTCCACAGCAACTTTGGCAATAGAAGAACCACAAGCCTCAAACATAAAGGAGAAACTTCTCTGTTCTATCTCAACAAAAAAGAGAGGTATGCTAAAAGTTTCTTAAAGTGTTATTAATTGAAAGCAAATACGCACTTTCCTGAAGCTGCAAACATGCTGTTTAGGTACTCTGTATACAAATATTTGTTCTTGTTGTTGTTTTAAATACACTCTGCTTATCAATAACTCTACTAAACTGCAGGAGATTTGTCCTTTTACATATTATCCAGCAAAACCTCTGGCAACATAGATGCATCTTGCAAGCACACTAATTAAGCCTGTTTTCAAATCACAAAGTAAGTTTATGAATTATGCTTCAGTACTATTATTCCAAAGACTACTAATATCGATGAATATTCTACCATAACATGCTCGAGATGTCAATGCCCTTATCTAGTCAACAGATGTAGCAGCAAGAATATCTAATGCCAGAAAAAGGCTTTCTCAAAGCAAATGTTTAGATGATTACACTTTCAAATTAGAAAGTGTAGTCAATGAAGGAATTAAAAGGAATAGCAGCTTGCTACTTTATCGATAGAGACTACTTTAAGTCTTCACTTAAATTTCTGCGTTCTCAAGCTAAATGACACAGAAAAAAAATCAGAAAAGCAATGAATATCTTATATTTCCAGATTTTGTTTGATAGATTCCCAGAACACTTGGGGGTGGGAGGAGGGAAGTGTTAGAAATTCAGTTTACAGATTTTTTAATTTTTATTAAAAGTAGAAAACTGGACATAAGTCATAAAGCTATCAAGAATCTGTTCAGTTGATCTTGTGCTCCTATGAGGGAACACACATTGCCTTTCTCTTTAAGGAGAGATTCTGTGAGATCTTGGATTACACAGCAGAAGATTAAATTCCTCTTTCATATGCCCATCGAATGAATTGGGAGAATTGGGATAGTCACCTCACATTCCTCCCAAGATAAGGAATTCCACATATGCAGGGGAGAACTGAACACAGAAAATGGCTAGGGAGAGCTGGAGAAAAGTCCAAAAAGGAACAACTCATCTGGTGGAATGTAGACTAAATAACGAAGCACAGAGACAATGTTACTCAAGTGTTTCATCCTCCTTTCCCATCTTTAATCTCTTCCCACGTTCTCTCACCATTTCCTGGAAAAAAGCTAACAGCATTTTTTTTTTTTTTTAAACTAAAGTAACTGCTGTTCCACTTCCCTTCTCTCTAGGAAGCTCTAGAACTCGCCCTGACCTATTCCCAAAATTCTCAGTCAACTTTATTTCTAAATGAGTACAAAACCAGCAGAAATACTTTCTGTATTTATTATATATTTGCATGGACTAATTTTTAATATAAGCTCACAAAGGTAAAGAGCCAGCAAGATACTTTAGCACGTGTTCTGTGGCGGAGAAGCAGTTAGTAAAGCTCCTGTTTGCAGATTACCAATGTGCCAGCTCACATACATGAGTTTTAATTTTCTAGGTCTATTAAGAAGATAACCTAAAACCTTACAGAGGCTTTGGACAAAAAGGTCAAACTATCAACAGTAAACATGTTAGAACTTTATTTCTGTGCCATTCCATAACATCACTGTTTAACTATGTTAATGAAGATAAGACAACTGAAGAAAGAGAAAGATTAGTTTATTATTTAATGAAAAAAATCGCTGTTCCACTTCTGGAATCAAGCAAGTATCAGCCTTTCAGTGGCATCCCACTGTAACATTAAAAGTTTCAGTAAGCTCATTTGTGAGCACTAAGGAAATAGCACTAATATTAAATTATCTGCAATTAGCAAGAACCCAGAGAGAGGCCAGTTTTTAATGCATTAAATATAGTTTTGGCACTTTTTAAAAATTAATTTTTAACAGTGCAAAATGGAATCCAATTCTCATCACAAACACACAGCCAGTCAGACACTTACTCCACAAGTTACAAAGTTGTACGAGTGGAGAAACAGGACAACTCTTACAAGTTTGAGAAGTTTTTACACATTTCACACAAAACTCCAAAGCTACTAGGAAGAAGTAGCCCTAGACAGTTAAATAGGAATAGATAAGAGAAAAAAAAGAACATATGTATGTATGTATCATTTGTTCAGATAGGAGTTCACTACTGAAGCAATGTTAAATACTAAAACTGCAACATAAATACTAGTCCGATATCAACTAAGGCTCATTTTGAAAAACAGGTAACTTGAAGTCTTTTATTTGTTTCTAATGTAGAAACAAAAGTTATTCTTTGCAAGAATCCCTAAATTTAATTGTAAGCCTCAGGCCAGAAAAGCATAAATCTGTGCTTAAAGTTAGGCTTTCATGCACTACACTGTGTAAAAAGAAAAACCAGTAACACACACAACCACTACTTTTCTAGCCGACTGAAATGTACAGTTTCCTAGAATTACTATATACACACACACATGTGACTATAGATCAATAATCAACTTTTAAAATTTAATCATAGAATTAGAAGTATTTAAGAGCAAGGCAGGACAACACCATGAATAAATCCAAGGTCCTAAAAAGCTTGAACACATGCAAAAGTAAAAAATTACTGTGAGTATTATTCATGCATTAGCCAGAGAAAATATTAAGGAAAATTTAAATCAAGTTTCTGGAAGACTGTAGATTTTCACTGTCAAGTATTCTATTCCCATGTATTTTCATTAGGATTGGTCAAATTTTTTTCCTCCCTATTCACACTGCAGAACTCTTAAAAAAGTTACAATTGTAAGATTTCCATAATTGGATTAAGGACACACACAGAGAGCAAATACCCAAATTATTACTACATTCTGAATAAATTATCTATTTGGATATTGCCCTCCTTTCAGCTGAAACTAATAATTAGTATTTTCTAGATTGCCCCTGTGCTCGATTAAAGTTTAGAATTATATTTTATTAGTCAGACTGAGTTCTGCCATTCAAAAGGATATTTATTGAAAACACAGTTACAGATTACCAGTGAACTGAGTGTAGGCAAATGGTCTAGGTACACAGAAACTTGCCCTAAAGCAAATAACATAATTTCTGAGGTTAATTTTGAAACCATATGTTTAAGTTTTGTATTTAAAACTCCAGAAAATGGTATCTCAAAGCTTAATGTATGTGAAAAACTGCCATAAATAAACACTAATGAGACATTCTAATATGCTTATCTAAAGAGCTTCAAAATATGTCTTAAGAAACAGGACAGATGTCACTGTACCATTTCCTTGCACTGAGGTTTCATAAGATTTTTTTCCAGTAACATTACCAAGTAAAGTAGCCAACGTACTCCACACTGCACTCCTGCTTACTCATCCCCAGCCTCACTCTGCCATCCCACTGTGCTGACAAAACTGTTTGCATTGCCATGAAAAAATTACATGAAGAGACTGATCTGATCTCCTGGGAAAAAAAGGTCATTTTTCAGCTGGATAAGTTCCTAATATGGCTCCAGACACACAAACAACCGCACCTCTGCAATCGAAGAGGTAACAAATGACTAAGGGCTGCTTACAGCATTCTCGGCCACCCTGTGCTCTCTGTCTTTTGAAGATACTATATATACACAAAGTGGTCATCATTAAGGCTTAACATCTATATATATACATATACATACTACCTCTCATTAAATGGTTTTAACAAGTCCTTAGAGTGAGTCCCACACAGCCCTTCTCAACTGAAAACACTCTGAGCCCAATATGAGGGAAGGTAAGGAAAAAAATGACTCTTCCAACACCCCTCTTCTTCTTGAAGATCAGTATCTTCAGTGAATGAAAAACATTCAAAAGTTGACAAGACTGTACTCCAAACATACCAGAAAGTAATGCACACAGACCCAAAGAACAGCAGTGGTGTCTACTACTATAACTCCTGATTTGCCAAAGCTAGCTTAATCTACACAGAAAAAAGTCAAATGAACTCTCCTCTTGCAATATTTCTAAACATTTTTAAAACTTCTCAAGAGTTTCAACTAGATATTCCCAGAATGTTACATAAGATAAGCTTTACCAGTGGTTAAGAGGACATATCACAAGTATGACAGACATGTTAGTGTTGCCATCTTTAAGATGCAGCATGCACAAAAATCCATCAATGTAATAACTTGCAGTATCCCTTTTCTCAATTTCATACTATTTTTGAGCGTATTTTCTCTTGTTAATAAATACTGCTATATAGCACTCACAATGCTGCGTGCATAGCACAACTTGAACACAGACTGCTACAGAATGGTTTTTTGAAAAACTTTTTAAGTGCCCTGAGCACTGCATTAGCAGATTGATCATTTGCAAAACTCTGGAATGTAACAGGGTTAGATGTTTCTTCCAATCATTAGAAAATGTATCTTTGATATTCATTTATAAACTAAATGAGTACCTACTTGAATCCTGAAGGCTTTTCCTTCAGAAAAATTGTGTGATTTGATGACAGTGATAAGAGTTCAATAAGCATTCTCTCAGAATAATAAGCAGCTAATGTAAGGAAGTAAAATTAAAGAGTAAAATTTTCTCATTGGATTAAAATTGAGAAACTGAGTTGGCTCGCTCCTGATAGCCCAGAGTACTCCTACATCAAAATATAATCTAAAGTTAATTCAATATCTTTTTGAAATTATTGCATCAGTATTTGCAAAAGTCATGAAGCAACACTTTAGTACACGTTCAAATACTGAGATGAGTTTACTATTAAAAGCAAAACCCAGAGCAACAAAAGTTTAATCATTACATCAAGGTTTACTTATTTAGAAAAGGGATAGTGCATTTCTAACACATACGTAGCCTTGAATAAATACAAACCCTGATAAAAAGAAAGCAGCATGCCAGATATCTCTGAAGACAGCGCCAATACTGCAAGAGGTGCTTGTACCGTAGCTCTGCACTGTTCCCTCCTGTGTGTTATCTGTGGTACTAGAGCCATCTCCTTCCCTATGTACTTCCAAATGTGCTGCTTTCCTTAATTTCCTTCATCAGAAGAGATTAAAATTGGAAGGAAGCTTTATAAGTGCAATCTACCAGTTCTATAATAAGTTTAGCAGTTTAAGCATGCAAAACCAAGCAAGATTTCAAAATGTTTTGCTAAAGCTTTATCACATAAATTTAAGAAACTTCATTTACTAAAACTAAGCATAACATTTATTCATTACCCATAACACTTAAACCCAAAATACATTACATGTCATCATCAGAGGCTGAGACCTGCAAAATTCAATACTGCAGGTTTTCCCATTTCAATGGGACAATTTAGTGTAGCAAATCATACTCAATGAAGTGCTAAAAGACTTAAGTTCTACGCTTCCAATAGCGTCTCCTTTAATGTATGTTTCCCACAGAGACCATTAGTCAGTATTTCAGTGTTCTAAAACTACATTTGCAGTAATATAAATACTATCACTCCATCACTATTCAGATACAAACTGTTTTGAGGCAAAATGCCAGATTCAATGCATAAAAATTCAAATAAAACAATGCCTAAATTAGTCAATGTGTAAAAAGCATCAATTAAGCACTCATTTTAAAGTTTCAGATAAAAAGAGAGCACCAATTCCTCATCTCTTGCAATGCAGAGACTCTAAACCCCTACATGTTTTCATGCATGTTCTTTAGAATAGTTTAACAATCCTAAATGATAAGCACTTTAGTGTAGACTATACCTTCTTCTTTTACCCCCTGTGCTGGGAGGTGGCTTAGGAGTTCGTGTTGAAACAATCTGACAATGCACAGTTCCAAGTAGCAACATTAGCCATACTGGCCCAATTACTTCAGTCAGAGGTATATTATGTGGGCTTTGGGCTGTATAGAATAACACTACAGCAGCAACTGGAAAAGAAGAGAAATTGAGTTCAATATTTGAAATGTCTGAAATGGCCAACTTGTTATATGGCTTTTGTTAAAAAGAGAACAGTCACATGTAGTCCTTTACCTGCATTTTAAACCAACCCATGTAGTTCTGAGAGGAAGGAATTGTAATTGCAATTAAATAGGCAGTAATAAAAATTTAAACAGTTGCCTACTGTCTTAATACCCATCTCTCTTCTATACTTGTGATATTATAGCTATTGCTCAAATAAAGATGGCAGAATGAAGTAAGGAGGGGAAAAAAAGCATTTGGAAAGATAGATCTGCCATGAAACAACTTTAAATTAAGGTGAAACTTAAGTAGGAGACAAAATCAAAAAGCAAATGTCATCCTTAAAGCAGGCAAAATAAATTTAATTTTGTATCACCTATAATGATGCAGCACAATCCAACAAGTTAGGTGAATGTAGGAGTCATCAAACCAGGAACAGGTTGTCCAGACAGGCTGAAGTCTCTCTATCCTTGAAGATATTCAAACCCTGACTGGACATGGCCCACTCTTTATATTCCCTAGTAGAATGCATTTTAAATGCCATACTCCAGTCAAAGGACAAAACTGCCCAGATGGACAGTAAAGCACGCACTAGTGCAACCCTGTATACACTTGTATATTTTCCCATAATGAGGAAAGACCAAAGACAAACCATGTAAACTATGAGGTGGTCCAGATGAAGTGACCAGGTTTCCAACTAGTACTTGCGGTTAGAAAAGGGGCAACTTCCAATTCCATAGTTTACTGTTAATTTTGTAACTCTATAACCAGCTTGTCATATATAACCAACACCCACGCATCTCTTCTTGCTCCTGTACCCAGAGACCAACCACTTCTACAACCCAGAAATGTCTTTACAAGATTGAGGTCAACCTAAATGCATTCCACAGCCATGGGGCAGATAGAAGAGGCAATCCCTCTATTTTCTCAACTTATTCTGTACTCTTGTTGCTCTACCTCTATGGCTTTAAGTGTTGTGTTCTGTAACTCAGCTGAGAGAAGCTATCAAGAGAAAAAAAAAACAGAAACTCCAAGAAACAATTCAGAAACAGAACAGGGGAATAATTCTCTGTGCCTAACATCTGCATATCCCATATATTGGTTTTGTTCTTGTACCTCCAAGAAGCGGAAGTCTCATATCTTAGACGTAATCCTAGTACAAGAAATACATGGTACAAGTCAACAGCCTTCACCAGTTCCCTACTAAAACTAACTGGAAAAAATACTGCTACATACAAATTTATGTGCCACATTCAAACACCTAAAATATATCACATGAAGCCACGCCTAACACAGCATATACCTGGATGTAATGTTTTCCATTAAAGAGATTTGACTTGTTTTTCATGAAATGACCTTTAGCAAGGTAACCAGTATTAGAAACATGATGAATGTACAAAACAATTAAATTATTTTTTACTGTAGTAATCTATTTCTAATTTCACATTAGTCTTTTTTCTAAATTAAAGCACAGAAGTCTTACACAGAACACACAGGGTATCTTTTATTCCTGTATGTGGACTAATTTTTTGACATATAAGGTTTCTCAAAAAGAGTATGTATCAATCAGAAATCCAGGTAATGAAAAAATAAACTAAAAAAGGTACAGACAGTAAAAGGCACAGATAATATTACCCCTTTCTAAATGAGCTTATCTGAGTTTATCACAAGTACAATTAGCTTCATGAGGTATAAAGTGTAAATAAGCAGTAAATTTTGACTCCTACCATACAATTTGCACAAACATAATAGTTCTGAGAACACAGAGCTCTACAGATCTGTGTGACATGACTTGCAGGAGTAGGCCTCCACAAAACAATTTCAAACTTAACTACAAGATTTCTTCTGCTACTTAAAAAACATTTAGCAAAGCAGAGTGGTCTAGAAGAAATCATCTTCTTCCAGGAGATACTGATCTATAGATTGCAGATTCCCACCATGAAGTTTCACACAGATTTAAGAAAAATGTTACCAATCTCCCAATCTTCTCATTAGGATGGGAGGGAAATCCGAGAACTTTCTGTACGGTGTGTTAATATAGTTCAGATAATCCTAGAATTGCTCCTACCAGCAGCTAGGGCTCGGAACAGAACTTCTTATACCACTTTTAATTATTATTTATAGTATTTGGTCTTGTACTTTTCTAAATTACAATGGTTTATTTTGTGAAACAGACTCAAATGAAATCATATCTCATAGAGCAAAAAAAGCTGTATCAAAGAAAGCAACTGTACATTTCAAAGACCAACAAGCATTTATTTTTATAGCAAAGCTCTGAAACATTTGTATTACTAAATTTATAAATGCATACATACATATATATGTATGTCACCACAATAAACAATCATTATATCACTATTAAAGTTTCTTGCTTCATATTTTAGGAATAGACAATAGAGATACACACTGTAATTTCACACTTCATTTTACTATTAGAATATAGAAACTTTTAAAAGTAAAAATTAGGTAATGCTACAAACTAAACAGATAAGGAGTCAGAAGAAAAAGGGTTTTACTTTTACCTTAATTCACTGGCCTGTTCCATGACCTTGGACAAAAAAACATTTCTCTGTAGTTCTCTTATCACACATTTTGCTAATCACACTTTATACTAAAGGAAACCAATGCAAATAGAATCTGGAGTTTAAGTCTACAGTCAAGCAAAGAAGTCTTTTCTGTAGACTTACATAAATGCTAGCAAGTATCCTGCTAAAGCTAATCAATTTCAAAGCAATAATTTCAAGTAACACAGTTAATAAATCTACAGAAAATACTTCATAATTAAATAAAATCATTTAACTAAATATATATATAAACAAAATAAAGTCAGACCACTCTACAACAGTGTCAGTGAGAATCGTTCATGATGACAGAAAAATCTGAGCTACAATACGAAATTCAGATTCAGGGCAGAAATGCAGCCATTGGAATCTGAAGTGTTTTGTTGTTAAGTTTTCATAATAGATTCTTGACATTGTGCTGCCTTACTGATTTTGTATGAAATTAGTAACTAGTACGCCTTCTGAGTAAAATATAAGCAAAATTTATATAGAATTGCTAGAAGGAGAGGCTTGAGCGGGGTTGTTTTAAAAAGCTTCCAATAAAAAAAGTCAATTTAATTTCACTTACATGTACATTGTAAGTCTTTCAATTTATTACAAAAAACATCAAAAACTCTAAAGGTAATTCAGCACAACTTAAATGACAAGTGTTTCAAATAGTTAGATCATAGTGTAATATGTAATACTACTAATTCTTTCCCAGTATTTGTGAATTCACAACCTCTGAAATATCAGAAATATTTTCTCACGTTTCTAGATGGATCAGGGTATGCATTTCAACCATAACTTTAGTTGCCAAGAAATCTGAGGGGGGAAAAAGTTAATCACAATATAACTCTGTAATTACTGTCCTAAAAAACTTGCTTGCACTCAGAATCTACACTGTCTTCCTATTGTGCTGCTTTTTGAGCCCTACAAAGGCTCCACAAATTAAGTGTGGGTATATTTTTAAAATAAATTTAAGAATAAGAACATAAAAAATTACTATAATCATGTTTCTCAGAATAAGCCACTTATGAACATGGTAACAAACGAACTATAACTCATGTATTTTACTACCTATATTACTGTAAATGAGATTAAAATTATTAACACCATGGGATCACCTGCCATAGTATACACAAATGCTAACGTACTGAACAATACTTCTTAAGCATCTATCTCAGAAATGGGGATAAGGAGAAGTTTTGATAGGAGGTCACATGAATATTTTTCAATATTTTCAGTTTTGGGTCACTGGCACTGTGAAACTCATTTTATTAGCTGCTAATATCATCACACAGGAGGTACTGTTGTCTTTTTTTTTTTAAACTCTCTTGTTTTAAATACATTTTCCCAGTTGATACAATGATTCATAACTGCAAGGGCAGATGGTAAAACTGAAAAAGTAATACTGCATTTTAATTGGATTTCAGTGGAAAACTTACCAGTCATTTAGCTTCTCAGGGCACTTAAATTGCTCCCAGCTTTCACTAACCTTCTGCTCCATTTCTGTTGTACACATTTCCGATACACTTATTCTTTTGGTGACTTTCACACTGTTAGATACTGACTCACTACATTACATTCTTCCTTTCTAATTTTCCTCTTATATACTACATATAATCAAGTACAAAGTCAGATTACTAGAACTTGAGATCGAGCATCCCAAAAGCTGTGAATTGCTTTCTGCTTGTTAACAGTTGTCCTAAAGTCCTTCTAGAATCTAGAAAATATAAAATTAAGATGCATAGTCTCCCCGTTGCAATGTGAAAAACAGCAGAAGCACATAGGACAAAAAGCCCCCCCATTTGCCAGTCATTCAGGAGCATGGCTGAAGTCTGGCTAAAGTATAAGCTACAAATTCGCTGGCTCTGATATGACAAAATAACACATGGAAGGACAACTGGAAACTGGTCAAACAGATGATCCTACCAGGCTGCACAAGCTGCACGCACCTTGGCAGGTTTGGCCTTGCTTGCTTCTTGATCAAAGCTCTTGATCTGCACAAGTACCAGAAAGACCAAAAGACCAAGACAAAATACACTGTCTAAGCCAAAGGTTTCTTTGATATTGCTCAGACCTGAACTAAATTAGATAGTCTTGGAAACATAAACTACATACAGAGATGACAAACTAACATGTGTGCTAAATGCTGAAGAAAATCTGTGAAGAGATGCCTGAATTTTCAATATGCCTTCTTTAAAAAGAAATGTTAACCAAAAGATACATGCTTGGGACTGTGTCATTTCAATATTTCATAAAACCTCAACATCATAAAGTGCATCAAGTAACATACAGTAGCTTCCATATGGTTAAAATAAGGCATTCAGTTGAAGTTGATCTTGTAATCCAACTCTACCTTGAAGAAGGTAAAGAACAAGCAGCCAGAAAAATATGACCCTCGATGTTACTTGTAGCCACCACCTGGAGAAGAACGGAAAGAAAACAACTCTCACAATTCCTTTGCGGGTCAGAGATGTCCAAGGACTTTCAGGTTTTGCTTTAGCAAAAGCAGATCCTTTTAAAAAAGAAAAGAAATGTCAATATATTTCATTCTTATGGCTAATAATAACTTTAGTTGTTCAATAGTAGAGTAGTCAAGACAGTTATTTAAAGGAGCAATTATTAAACAAAATTATTTGAATAAATCTTGTATTTGAGTCATTTCACTATCTCCTCAATTCAAAATGTGTGTAAATCATTGGTGCCCTATTGACTGTCATTATCAGGAACTCCTACAAATACCTAGATTTTGGAATGTGTGAATAACAAAACGTTGCCATTTCTTACTATGTTAAAATTATTTTTAAATAAATTAATAAAAGTTATTCTCTTTCACTGAAGTATCAGAAACTTGATATGAAGCAACAGGAAGTCATATGAAAACTCTGCGTGCCCGTGCAGGCACAGCAGAGCCCTGTCCTGACACAGCAAAGGGATCTAAAACATCAACTTCTGTAAATTGCTCCAGCTCTGTCATTCAGAAAAACAGAGTACGGCAGAGAGGCACAGAGGAGCATCTGTCCAACTGAGGACTAGCCCCAGGAGCACCCAAAGAATAATTTATCTTTGTCTCTCCTTCTACACCATTCTTCACCTTACTCATTCAAATATCCTTTCTCTCTCATATCCCTCCATTTCTTTTTCTTCCAGTAAATTCCCACTTCTCTGGCAGCTGGAAAACTGTGTAACATTTACTTAATGAGGGAGTGACTTAAATTATGCCAAGGTTATTGCTTGGAAAGGGCAACTACTGTGTGCTGCTACGCCATCTCCACCTTGTTTACCAGCAGAACTGGCATTAGCGAGCTCTGTGCTGGCACAGGTAAAACACTGCCAGTACTGGAACTACATTAATGCCAACTTAGATCCATGCAGAACAGTCATTGAAATGCTATTCATGTATACCACTATAGTGAAATGGTCTACTGCTGTTCCCTAATTCCTACAGACATTTAGTTTTCAGTTCTGTTTCTGTGAAGTTCAATTGTTATTTGATTTTGTTTCTTTCTCACACATTCCCATTTTAAAAAAAGTTATATTGCTAGGTGATGTGATAAAAAGTCATCTGCACACCCACAGAGGAGCTCAAAGAGACAATGGTAGGAGAGGGAGCCCAAACAACACCCTGACAGGGTTCTTCTAGACCCATCGCTAGAGCCATCAGCCCATCGCAGGCCCATCTCCACAAGCCCAGAGCAGGACAGAGGCACAAGGGCAGGCAGGAGGGAAGCCAGACCAAGGAAGAAGCACCTTGACCAGGCCCCTGCCAGGGCCATCCCAGCAGAGCCACCAGCCCTGTTGTCCAGGTGTAAAACCTTCACCATGAGCCACTGGGAGCAGCTCTCCAGATCACCTTTCAGACAAAAGGGGGTTGCTGCCCAAGGGTGTGGAACTCACTAGGGGATGCAGGCAAAAAGGAGCTCCAATTGCACAGGATTTACTATGGGATGTTTAGGGTAGAAACCAAGGGTGGGAGAAAGGAAGGGTTTAGGTGATTTGGGGAGGAACAAGTGTGAGGAAATTGAGGGGTAAGGAGATAAAAAGGACTGGTCATGCACAAACTGCTGCTGCTCAGTACGCTGTTTGTCTGGCCGTGCCACGTGCCTGATCAGTGCAGTCTGTACTATCTTCTTATTAAATTCCTCTAACTCTCTCCTGGGCAAGAGGCAGTCTGCTGTGTGTGCGCACACACGGGGAGGTGAGTGCCAGAACAGGGAGTCAGATGTCGGAGCATGAGCTGGGGCGGATTCATGTGTCCGTGGTGCCAGCAACCTGAGCGAGTGTGGGTGTGCGAGCAAGCGTGCCAGTGCCAGTGAAGATCCAGCCAGACTGACTGGGGAAGGGGTGAAGCGGTCTGGGAGCAGGGCGGTGGGCGGGTCTCTAAAGCCAGCTCTGGGTGTGAGGGTGCCTGTGTACCTCTAAGGGCGAGAGCACAGAGGGCTGCTTTGGTTAATTGGAGACTGAATTCAAAAAGCACTACCTGGAATGGATTCAGGAGACTGTGCTGGCTGCTGGGCTCATGGAAAAAAATGCTAAATAATATTTTCCCCAGCCTTCACCAGGCATGAGGGAAATTAAATAAAGATAAAAATAAATTAAGACTAAATAAAGACTTTTTGAAAAGTCTCGTATCATCTGACCTTCTGCTGCTGTTTTGTTATTTGAAACATGCAAGAAATATCCAAGGCCTATACAATTTTTGCTCACCAGAAATTCCAACATAACTTTTCCTCTACATTTCAGATGATTCGGAAGAAGCTTGAATGCACGGCAATAGGAGATTTCTGAACTAATAACTCCAAAACTTTGATCCGTGACAACCCATGTTTCTTCTTTTCAAAAATCTAAATCTATACAACAAAATTTAAATCAAGTTTTTAAGCCTTCAGTTTAATCTAGAGGGCATAAAGATATTTCCTATCTGTCTTCTTTAAATTATGTAGGGTTGGTTGGTTTGAGGTTTGGTTGGGTTTTTTTTGGGGGGGCGGGGGGGGGGGTGGTTATTTGGTTTTTGGGGGGGTGTTTATTTGGTTTGGAGTTTATGTGGGGTTTTGGGGTGAGGTTTTTTTGTTGTTGTTTTTAATAATAATACACTTATTACAAGACACAGGATGGCAGTTATTTTTATACTGAGAAATTCAGCTTTTTATAGCTCGGGACCTACCTCTTACAAGATCAACATCTATGAGGTCTGGTTTCACATGTCCTGTTTTCTTTGGTTTGTTTCTCAAACCCTGCAATAGGCAAATACTATCAAAATACATTCATGCACATGATAGATTGCAAAAGAAAAAAAAAAATCAATGTGGTCAGTAATTGTATTTAATCTATACTACTACTGAAAATTCAGACAAATATCTCAACTTCATAGATGTAAAGTACTGTAAAATAAACATTACAAGGAACAAGGCACAATAAATGCCTTTTATATACTTTACAATCGAAAGAAAGCCCAACCAATTACTGACCCATTAGGTAATTTTTCAAACATAGTTAAGCATTGAGCACGTATCTCCCATGGCTTGGGATTATGCAGTCAACAATACGCACACACTTGCAAGAATTAGTAATACATTTATATTAGGTTTTCAGAACTGTTGCAACAAATTCCTTTCCTGAATCTCTTTTCTCCTTAGTTGTCTAATTAAACTTCACAAAATGCTTACATTGCAACTCCTTAATTCCAAACCCAGATAGCAAATCGTGTTGTAATGCAAGAGTCACTGATCAGCAAGCTCCACTGTCAGAAATCCAAATTCAAGAAAAGTACTTAATTTTTCTTAATAGTGAATACAGATTGGCCTATTAAAAATATAAAAAAACCCCACAGAACAGGAAAGCAGGAGGAAAAAAAGCAAGCTTATTTTGTCTTTTAGAAACAGCATCTCCCTTCACTGAACAGCCAAGCTGTCTTGCAAAACTTACAAGTTCGTTTTTAATGCTAAAACCTGATGCTGTACTCTCAAGCCCCAGAGACAGCTGTGAGCTTATTCTGATCCCTTTAGAACAGGCTCTTGGTCACATTAGCCAATAATGATTCCACAGAGTACAGCTCATACAGAGTAAAATATAATATTTCAAAAATATTTTGGGTACAAATGGAATTATAATGGAAGTGGTTTAACTGTTTTCATTCAAAAAGCAGCGAACTGTAGATTTCCAACTTTGCCATATTTCATCCGTGTAAAAACAATTACTTAAATGTAAACATTAAATTCAGATGAAAGCCTAAAAATGAAATTAATTTCAATTATGAGAGAAAGATCAGTGAAATCTGCTAATGTTAATCTTCTTAAGAACAAAATTAAACAACTGTTCAAGTAGATAGAGTGCAGCTTCAAATATTCCTCACATCTAAATTCAACTGGATTTATTTTTCATGCTGAAATAAAAAAATAAATTTTAAAAAATCAAACTGTTCTCAATGAACTAGATATATAGTCATCAACTGACGTGTCTATTAGAAAAATGAGAGTTTGCCTGAAAGAAAACAAAATTAATACATAGAACTGAAACATGGGTAAGGACAAAATGTGCTCTCAGGATGACAAATACAGAAAACCAGTTGTATTATAGACCTTAACGTGCAAGACTTTTACAGAACAGCAGTCTTAAAACTGCAGTAATTTTATGTGGAATGAGAAAACAAGTCCATAATAAGAACTGGAAATAATTATAATTCCAGAACCAGCTAGAGACTCCTGTGAAATCTTGTGTGAGCAAGCCACTCTACTTCATAAGAGCATCTAAAGCTTAAAAATAAAATGGTGGATGAGATAAAGATTTTCAAATGTATTACTGCTTATGGGCCACAAGATTTTTCTTGAAAGTCCAGACAAAGATGCACATCCCTCTTAGGAAAAATAAACCCCTGGAAACTACATGTACAAGCCTAGGAGAAATTTACCATTGTGGCTAAAATTACATTTTCATTTTAAAGAAATAATTATGCAAAAAATAAGTCAACAGTATAACTTGATGTGTCTTTCACAGGAAAAGAAGTGGTGACACATTCTTTAAGCTTCCATTGGTCAAATCTCAAATGCTTTTCAGTGTCCATAGACTACAGTGAATTGATGGTTCTACTTTTTGCTATACGCAGAGAAAAAATTCCATTTATTAAGACGCAATTTCTCCACTCTCTTAATGCATCACAAATATCTGTAATATACGTGGAAAACAGCAGTGTTTCAAACTAAGGTTAACTAAAAAAAATATATATATTCAGTGTTTCATGATGTTCAGGCCCATCCATTTAGTTCATATGATTTCTGTTCAGCACCAAACATATTTCTGCTAACTAACAGCAAAAATAAAGTTTACATAAAAATGATTAAAAATAGTTGCTATTATTGTAAAAATTCTTTTGAACAAATTTTAAAATTAACCTTAATATATTCTGTTATAGTGCTGACTAAGCTATAGATTTATAGTATAAGGAACAGATCTTCTAGTAAAAAATAGTAATTTTTTAGATTTTTAGTAAAGTTCATTTATTAACAGTAATGTAGTAGCTTTGAGATTACAGCGCTTATATGCAATACTTGAATTTAGTAGCCTGTTTTATTGTTACTGTTACTACACTAAACTCAGTCAACACAAACTCATACAGAGACCATCATTAATTTGTTAGCTATTGGACTCCTGAGCCAAACGAGATGCAGTTCAAATAAGCACAAGGCATCATCTGCAATAAGTTATTTTAATAACGTTCTATTATACAGTAGTTACAAGAACTTCTGTCATAATGGCAATTAGTTTTCATGGTGGTGGAAAGAAGCCCGAAAACAAGTAACATGCTAGGGTCTCGGTTTGAAGCTAGCGGTACTGATTGTCAAGCACATTTCTGAAAGCTCCCACTGCACACTTCAGAAAAACAGCACCGCAAGACACAATTTTCACCGGATCATTAAGGCTGGAAAAGACCTCCAAGATCATCCAGTCCAACCATTTTCCCGCAAGACTCCTGCAGCTCAGAAGCATGCTCCCTCCGAGAAGCATGCCCACCTCCCAGTAACCCGGCTGCCTGGCGCACCCCCAGCCGCCCGGCTCTCTTCCCGCAGCCGCAGCAGGGCCG